>NW_024080806.1:0-88687 GCF_003009895.1 Hyaena hyaena
GGGCCATGGCCCCTGTCCCTTTCCAGGCCGTGCAGGCAGGACCCCAGAGCCCTCTGTGCTCACAGCCTGGGTCTGGGGGGGGGGTCCTGATGTGTAGTTGTGATGCGGCATCAGAACAGCCCCTTTTGGCGGCTGCGAAGCTGGTGGGGAGCAGTCTGTCCACCGGGAGGTTGGCCATTGGCCGTGCGTTTGGCTCGGGTCCCACGGCACCTGGCGTCCTCTGTACTTGGGCCCCCGCAGGCTCCGTGGCGGCACAGGGGGAAGGGGCACTGCCACGTCCCCAGCTGCGCCCTCCTGGGCAAATCTCTCCCGAGATCGGGGAGTGGGTCCCTAGCACCACCCCCCATGCCAGTGAGAGCTCCCTGTGCCCACACAGCGTCCCTAAGTGCCCCGTTATGTGCGTGGGACACCCCCTCACACGGAGGGACACGTGCCAGAGGCCGCTGCCAGAGAGAGGTCGGGTTTTCCCCAGATGCAGGGCACGCCCTTCCCTTTCCACACCAAGCCCACGTGCTCAGCGGGAGACATCTCCACCCGACCGCAGGCGGGCTGTCCCCGGCACGTGCACACTGGGGTGGTTCAGGGATCAGACACGCGGGAGACCAGGGAACCTTGGCGGATCTCCCAGACACCCCACGTCTCGCTGGCCGTGGGCCCGTGGGATCGCAGCACTCCCAGTGAGGGCGTGCGGTCTGTGTTCACACAGGCGACATCGCCAGGGAGGAGGTGCAGAAGCACGCCTACCTCAACGTCGTGGGCATGGTGGGCTCCATCGACAACGACTTCTGCGGCACCGACATGACCATTGGCACCGACTCGGCCCTGCACCGCATCATCGAGGTCGTGGACGCCATCATGACCACCGCCCAGAGGTGAGCCGGGAGGGGGCGCAGGCTGCGGTGGCCGCAGCGTAGACATCAGTGCCGGCCCTGGAAGGTTCCCCGATGGGTGTCTGTGCTGCGGTGTAGACGTCAGGGCCGGCCCTGGAAGGTCCCCGATGGGTGTCTGTGCTGCGGTGTAGACGTCAGTGCCGGCCCTGGAAGGTTCCCTGATGGGTGTTCTGTGCTGCGGTGTAGACATCAGTGCCGGCCCTGGAAGGTCCCTGATGGGTGTCTGTGCTGCGGTGTAGACGTCAGTGACGGCCCTGGAAGGTTCCCTGATGGGTGTTCTGTGCTGCGGTGTAGACGTCAGTGCTGACCCTGGAAAGTCCCCAATGGGTGTTCTGTGCTGCAGTGTAGACATCAGTGCTGACCCTGGAAAGTCCCCGATGGGTGTCTGTGCTGCGGTGTAGACATCAGTGCCAGCCCTGGAAGGTCCCCGATGGGTGTCTGTGCTGCGGTGTAGACATCAGTGCCGGCCCTGGAAGGTTCCCTGATGGTTGTCTGTGCTGCGGTGTAGACGTCAGGGCCGGCCCTGGAAGGTCCCCGATGGGTGTCTGTGCTGCGGTGTAGACGTCAGTGCCGGCCCTGGAAGGTTCCCTGATGGGTGTTCTGTGCTGCGGTGTAGACATCAGTGCCGGCCCTGGAAGGTCCCCGATGGGTGTCTGTGCTGCGGTGTAGACGTCAGTGCCGGCCCTGGAAGGTTCCCTGATGGGTGTTCTGTGCTGCGGTGTAGACATCAGTGCCGGCCCTGGAAGGTCCCCGATGGGTGTCTGTGCTGCGGTGTAGACGTCAGTGCCGGCCCTGGAAGGTTCCCTGATGGGTGTTCTGTGCTGCGGTGTAGACGTCAGTGCTGACCCTGGAAAGTCCCCGATGGGTGTTCTGTGCTGCAGTGTAGACGTCAGTGCCGGCCCTGGAAGGTCCCCGATGGGTGTCTGTGCTGCTGTGTAGACGTCAGTGCCAGCCCTGGAGGGTCCCCGATGGGTGTCTGTGCTGCGGTGTAGACGTCAGTGCCGGCCCTGGAAGGTCCCCGATGTTCTCAATGGGTCGTGTTCCTGAATTTCCGAATCCGGAGCAAAAGCACCTTCCCGTGAGTGGTTTTCACCCTGGAAAGCTTACCTGGACGCGGATTAGAAGTGTGTTACTGGAGGGCAGACGAATAGGATCGCGTGAAGTGCTGCCCCAGGTTCCCGCGGGAACAGCAGGAGGCGGGTCGGGCCGGGCCCCGTGTCCTCTGACTGTGTCCCAGTTGAGGAGGCCGCGTCCCCGGGAGGGCCCCCTGGTCCCCGCAGCCCCCGGCGCGCGTGCAGCGGGCTGGCCCCGATCCACGTGTGCCGGGCGGTGCCGCGGGTCCCGCTGGACCAGAGAAGGCGCAGACACTGCCTGGAGAGGCCCAGCGTGGGCAGAGCGGAGTGTGCGTGTGCTTGTGCGGGCGGCTCACGCGCGCTATCGTCCGCAAGGCCGTTTGCGCGAGCTGGAGAGGCTGCCGCGGGGGCGTCTGGAGACCCTGGGCCCTCCCTGAGCTCGGGTCCCCGCCCTCCCACCAGGCAGGCTGTCCTCACCGGCGGGGACAGTACGCCCCGTGCGTCCCCGGGGTGGTAAGCGGGCGTCCCCTCTCTTTTCCAGCCACCAGAGGACCTTTGTGCTTGAGGTCATGGGGAGACACTGCGGGTACGTATGTGCGGGCGCCGTGCGCACGGCGAGGACCCTCAGCCTGGCCCCTTGGGACGGTCCGCGTGGGGTCCCGCAGCCCCGGGTCCGGGCGCCCGGGGGCGTCTCTGAGCTGTGGGCGCTGCTTAATCTCCGCGCAGGTACCTCGCCCTGGTGAGCGCCTTGGCCTGCGGGGCGGACTGGGTGTTCCTCCCGGAGTCGCCCCCGGAGGAGGGCTGGCAGGAGAGCATGTGCGTCAAACTCTCGGAGGTAAGGTGCGTCCTGTGTCCCGTGGCCGTGGCGCTGTCACCCGTGCTGACCGCCGCTGGGACCGAGTCGGGGACAGGCGGAAAGTGTGCGGCGGAGGCGAGCTCGGGCCTGGCGCATAGGGCCTGGCGGCTCCTCGCGGGCCCGTCTGCTCCCCGCCGACGCGAGGGCTGCGGTCGAGAATCGCCCAGAACGTTGCTCTGCCCGCGCGGCCGCTGGCCTTTGACGGAAAGTCCTAAGTGGAGGCCGTGGCCATGAACGAGGCCGGGCCGGGAGGTCTTCTGTTGTTTCTCCGCCTGCCCGTGTGGCCAGGCCTGGGCCCCGGCTGCGGTTCCGCCAGCGCCACGTGGCCCACCGCCACCCCCCGCCGTGAGGTCCCCCCGCGCTGGGCGCTGGGCATGTGTCCGGTGACCCAGACCCCGGCTGCTCCCTCCTTCTCTGCCGGCTGTGGCTCCCGCTGTGCGTTCCTGGTGTGGGACTCGTCCCCCCGGGAGGCCGGCGCTCGGGACAGAGCCCCGCGTCTGGTGAACTCCCTGCCGTGTCACCGCTGCCCTGCGGGGACGTCACATAAGTGCACGGCGAAGGCTGCTTATGGTCGTGTTCCGCAAACACTTGGGCCCCACGTGCGCCGGGAACACGTGCCCGGTGAGACGTTGCCGTCACCTCCAAGGCGACAGGTTCCCAGAAAGGAGTTTGAGCAACGGAGCGCGTATGCTCTGCTGACCTAAAAACGGTGTAAGAAACGCCTGGCGGACGCGGCGCCCTGGCCGGGAAGAGCCCTGCCCGTGGGAAGACGGGACTTGGCTTGGACCAGTGAAGCCACCGGGTCCGGGCGTGGCCGGTGACCTGACACACCTGGTGCTTCTGGCTTCTGCCCCGGGGACGTGGGAGGCAGCCCCTCAGGCCTGTTGCCTGGGGCGATATGTGGCCGGCGTGGCAGATGTGCAGTCCGTGCTTCCCGTGGCCCATCCCCCCGGGGGCGTACCCCACCCCGCCTGCCGCCCCTCCCTTTCCCTGCCTGGCCCAGGGCCACGCCTTCGCAGGCCACGTTCTGGCCTCGGGGCCGAGGACAGCAGGCCTGCTCTGGGGCCACGTGCAGGGTCGGAAGGGCAGCGGCGAGGCCACTTCCGGGGTGGAGGCGCTCACGTGCGGGGGTGTCCGTCTGTAACTGTGTGGTCTCTGCACACGTCCTTGGGTTCCGGACTTTGCACACCGCACTGCTGGGACGAGGACAGGAACGTGCTGGGGCCCCCGTGCTGGGTGGCGGCCGACTCGGGGAAGACGGTTCAATCTCGCTTGTGTGGACACGCTTGGCATCATTCTGTCCGTGGTGAATCATGGGTGGTGCGTGCGGCATGGCGAGCGTTTCCCACACAGGCTGTGGGCAGGCGGGCGCGGGGGGCGTGGCACATGGCGCCCCCAGGGTCCTGGCTGCTTCGGTGTGAACTCGGGGAGGCCGCTCCCAGGCACGTCCTGGGCTCGGGCCCCGGCCCCGGGTCCTTCTGCAAGGAAATTGCTCCTGCTCCTTAGTGACCCGGGGGGTGGGGAGACTCTTGGGCAAACGGGTCCCCACGGGGACCCAGGGCGCCTGCTGGACGCGGTTCGGGGCTCAGGCTCAGCTTCCCACGTGAGTGTGGATGGTGTGTGGCTGCGTGGCCAGTCCCGTGTTCACGGACACGCCGTGATCGCTCGTGAGCTCCTCCAGGTAGAGCGTGCTCAGGACCTAGTGAAGGAAGGAAACCACGCCAGCACCGACAGCCCGTGTCCTTGTGAAGCCCCCCCCCTCGGCCGAGGGACCGCCCTCTGCGCCACGTCCCCCGGCCTCCACGGGAGGGTCTTAACCTGGGGCTTGGTAGAGCATGAACTCGCTGACTGGTTTCAGGGCGTCGCTGGTGACCCCCGCCCCCGGAGGCTGTGGGGACGGCGGGTGTGGGCTCGTGCCAGGCTGGCGTGTCCTGCACAGGTGCGGCTCCCCCGCCTCCATGCTCTCCGTGCCCCCATCTGCCCCCATCACAGTGATGGGAATCCACCGGGTTCACAGTGAGCAGCGGGAAGCCTGGTTTGCGGTATAGACGCGCTACTGGGGCCCATGGCTGAGCTTACTGCCTTCTGGGTCTGGACGGCCAAGGAGCGCGGCCCCAGCCTGGGGCCGCCCGGACGCTGCCTGCGTCTGGGGGGACCTGTAGCCCCCCTGCCCCTCCCCCGCTCGCCCAGAGCGCCCTCCCCTGCCCGCGGGGGTCAGAGACACCGCGTGCCAACGTAGTGAAGCTCTAGCTGCAAACACCCCAGTGCGTGTGGGGCCAAGGCCCCAGGTCCGTCTCTCGTTAAAACCCGACTGGGTGTCTCCTCGAATGACACCCGTTCTGTCTCCTAGAACCGCGCCCGGAAGAAAAGGCTGAACATCATCATTGTGGCCGAAGGAGCCATCGATACCCAGAATAAGCCGATTACCTCTGAGCAAATCAAGGAGGTGAGCGTGTCCGGTTCCGTGATGCTCGGGCGCCCACCTGGAGGCGGCGGACTTTAACACGGCGGGCGGGGTCCGCACCTGGAACCCTGCGTTCCCTTCGTGAGCGCACTTTTCGTTCTTCCTGACGTTTACGTCTGTGTTCGTGATGACTCGTGACTCACCGGCAGGCAGGAGACTCCCCGGCTCCCGCGTGCCATCTGCAACGTCCCCAGAGGCCAGGAGCCGCCCTGATGGTTGAAACGCCGCAGGGTGGGGACAGGGATGTGGGGACCCAGCCTGGGCGCCAGCCGCCCGCCAGCGACAAGGGCCGGGCCCGGTGTTCTCGCAAACAGGTCTGCCATGTTGGGGTCGCATTCATGCCGTGGCGGGGCTGGCCCGAGGGCGCTGGCCTGTGACCCGCGGTGGGAGGGACCGGCTCTCCAGTCAGGCCGGCGACGGCGCGTGTTGCAGACAGGACGCTGGGGAGACGCACAGACGGGCAGGCGGGCTCTGGTTGGAGCCGTCCCTCAGGGCAGAGGACGTCAGCCCCTTTGCAAACTGGCGTCCCGTGTGCCTCGCGTCCCTTCCCAGACCCGCCGTGCGGCCGCGTGCAGAGGCCCGGAGCTGCGTCTGGGAAGCTGCCGCCGGCGTCCACAAGAAGTAATGAGATCAAGCACTTCCCTTTCGCTACTGGGTCAAACTTGAGATTGAATCGTGGGATCAGAGCAGGAAGGGCCGCGGTGCCACAGAACCCACCCTGCTGTTTTTACCGAGCAGTCAGAGGTCAGTGGGGTGAGCGCGGACGCTGGCCTGGCCCGCCCCCCGCAGCGCTCACGTGGGGCCGGCCAGGGCGACTCCGTGGCTGACCACGGCGTCCACGTTGTGCTTTTCAAGTGCAGCCACGCAGACTTACGGTGGCCGGGGGAAACGTCACGTTTCCATAAGGTACTAGCGACCATGTGTCCTTTTTAAAATCACGTTAGTTACGCTCATTTGCAGGCAGGGGAGACACATGTTTTACTTGACAGCGAAAATGTTCTTTTTAAAAAATCCAGTCCCAGCTCACCTCTGGGAAGCGAGCTGTAGATACTGGAAGGTTCCCCACGTAGGTGTGAGTAGAGGCCCCCTGAGCCCCCAGCCCCGGCACGGAGAGATGACGTCTGTGTCGCTGTGTTCCCTGCAGCTCGTGGTCACGCAGCTGGGGTATGACACGCGGGTGACCATCCTGGGACACGTACAGAGAGGCGGGACCCCCTCCGCCTTTGACAGGATTTTGGTGAGTGAGGATGGAGGTGTGAGGCGCCCCCTGGGGGCGGGGGAAGGAACCCTTTACCTGAAGACTGGTGCTCAGCAGAGCCACCTGGTGGCCACCCGGTGAAGAGCGTCCCTGCCCGCAGACCGGGCTCTGGAGGGAGACCCGCTGGGCCCCGGTCACCCGGACGCTGGGGTCCCTGAACACGGGGGGCTGAGGGGAGGGGGCCGTGTGCAGGTTTCTAGATGCAGGCCCCAGGGTCAGCGGAGGTCAGTCCACACTCACAGACGCTGGTGTTGGGTGCTCTCTGCACCTCTGACCCCCCTCCCTGTCCCCCGCCAGCCCTTTCCTGGCGGGTCGGAATCACCTCGCTGGCAGGGGTTAAATGTAACAGGATGGACCGTAAGGAGCTCATCAGGACCCGGTCCAGGGGGGCGGGGGAGGGGCGGGGGCACGCGGGGCCATCTGGACGTGGGCCAGGCCTCTGCTCGTGGATGCGTCCGCTCACGGTCGTGCCTCCCCGCAGCTGGCGGGCATGCTGCCTGGACCCTTGACCTTGTCTCTGACCTTCACGATTGTCACTTCCAGGCCAGTCGCATGGGGGTGGAGGCCGTGGTCGCCCTTCTCCAGGCCACCCCGGAGACCCCGGCCTGCGTGGTGTCGCTGAGCGGGAACCAGGCTGTGCGCCTACCGCTGGTGGAGTGTGTGCAGATGGTGAGCTCCCCCAGGATGCAGGGGGCCCTGTGTGGGGACGGTCAGCTCCCCCGGGACGCAGGGGGCCCTGTGTGTGGACGGTCAGCTCCCCCGGGACGCAGGGGGCCCTGTGTGTGGACGGTGAGCTCCCCCGGGACGCAGGGGGCCCTGTGTGTGGACGGTGAGCTCCCCCGGGACGCAGGGGGCCCTGTGTGTGGACGGTGAGCTCCCCCGGGACGCAGGGGGCCCTGTGTGTGGACGGTGAGCCCCCCGGAACACTGGCCGTGGGGGAGGCGGGGGCTCTGCGACTCTAGGGCTGAGTCCGTGTGTGTGCGGCTCGTAGCAGAACCTGCCCGGAGATGAGCTCAGGCTGTGAGGAAGGAGCATGTGCAGAGCCGACAGGACAAGACGGGTAGGGACGCGGGTCCGTGAGGGACCCGGGAGGGCTTCGCAGGGGCGAGGTGGACGGGGCACAGCCTCTCCCGTGTCAGCCGCCCCTGCCCTCTGTCCCCAAGGACACTCCGGTTTGAAATGTGGCACTGGAATGGCCACGTGGGGTGACATCCTGGCGTGCACGGGCCCTGGGGTGGTGCTCTGGACGGGAGACCGCGGGCTGCGGTTTCCCAGGTAACTGAGCGCTAGGTGAGGTGGCAGCGAGCCGCATCAGGCATTGTCACTGTCTTTTACTTTCCAAGGCCTGTTCGTGATTGTCATTTTATTTGGCCTTTCCAGCGGCTCTGAAGCGTTTGTACTTTATAACCTGTGCAGAGAGGTGGTGAAGTAATTCAGTCTGGGACTTGTTGAAGTACCCTTAGAAACGTAATTTCCAGAATCCTTTGGGAGTGAATAAATGTGTGTGTGTGCATGTTTCTGTGTGTGCAAGTGTGCATGGCTGTATGTTTCTGTGTGTGCAAGTTGCACAGCTACAGGTGTGCATGTTTGTGTGGGTACAGGTGTGCATGGCTTTGTGTGCACAGCTGCGTGTGTGCGCAGCTGCATGTGTGCATAGCTACATTTGTGTGCACACGGCTACATGTGTATGTGCACAGCTGTGGGTGAATGGCTACGTGCGTGCGCATGGCTGCATGTGTGCATGCATAGCTACGTGTGTGCGCACTGCGTATATGCACGGCTGTGCGTGGTTGCATGTGTGTGTACAACTGTGTGTATGCACAGCTACATGTGTGTGCACGGCTCTGTGTGTGTGAGCATGACTGTGCACACAGCTATGTGTGTATGGACAGCTGCATGTGCATGCATGGCTATGTTTGCATGCACAACTACTTGTGTGCACATGACTGTGTGCATGCACGGCTGTGTGTATGTGCGTGCGACTGCATATGTGTGCATAACTATGCATTCGCAGGGCTGTGTATGTGTGCACAGCTGTGTGTGTGCGCATGGCTGCATATTCATGTGTGTTCATGGCTGCGTGTGTGTGCACGGCTGCATGTATGCACGACTGTGTGTGCGCATGGCTGTGTGTGCATGCACAAATATATCTGTGTGTACAGCTACGTGTGTGTGCATGGCTGTGTGTGTACACGGCTATGTGAGTGTGTGCACAGCTACATGTGTGGATGACAGCGTGTGTGTACTGCTACATGTGTGTATGTGCATGTGCACGACAGCATGTGTGTGCTCATGGCTGCGTATGTGTGCATGGCTGCGTGTATGCACGGCTGTGCATGCACAGCTGCGTCTGCATGCACGACTACGTGTGTGTAGCTATGTGTGTGCATGGCTGTGTGTGTGCACAGATACATGAGTGTGCATACAGGTGCATGTGTGCCCAGCTACATGTGCGTGTGGATGGTGGCATGTGTGTTCACAACTGCGTGTGTGTGCATGGCTGTGTGTGTATGCATGGTTACATGTGTGCATGGCTACATGTGTGTGTGCACATGCATGGCTGCATGTGTGTGCACGTGGCTGCATGGGCATGCACGACTGTGTACAGCTGCGTGTGTGTACGGCTACATGTGTGTGGGCACGGCTGCATGTGCATGGCTGCATGTGTATGCAAAGCTGTGTGTGTGCGTGTGTGTGCACAGTTGCGTGTGGGCTCGGATTCATGTGTGTGTGCACAGCTGTACGTGTGTGTGCATGGCTGCGTGTGTGCACTTGAATGCGTGTCTGTGGCCACGGCTGCCTGTATATGCTCATAGCTGCGTGTGTGCATACACGGCTGTGTGTGTGCGCGCGCGCGTGTGTGTGCAGCTGTGTGCACGGCTGCACGTGCGCGCACCTGCTGTCAGGTCCTCTCCTGAGGGTCGGGCGTGTTCCTATAACCCAGACGATGCTGGAAGTTGGGCTGTTTTTCTCAGGGAACAGTGATGGAATGCGAGGTTAGCGGTGTAACTTGCCTGCGATCCTCAGGTTGAGAGGGGCAGAGGCCGGTGAGAGTGCTTTGCCCAGGGCCACCGCCCTCCGCTCCCGCCCCGGCGACCCCACTCCCGAACTGGGGGCTGCTCCGAATGCCGTGTGCGAGCGCCGTGTCCTGCTGGCCGCGCTGTGTCCCTGGGATCCCAGGATCTGTGGCCCCGGCACCACTTAGCACAGCAGCCCAGGCCGGGCAGACGGGCAGGGGCGAGGCGGCTCGCTGACCTGGGGCTGCCCGCCTGGGACGTCGCACGGTACGCAGGGCCGGGAGGCCAGGACCCGGCGTCTGAGCCTTGACACGTTCCTTCTCTCCCGACTTGTCTGAAGACCCAGGACGTGCAGAAGGCCATGGACGAGAGGAGATTTAAGGACGCCGTGCGGCTCCGTGGAAGGTGACTTTACCGCGGACGCTGCTTTCCCGGGGCCCTTGCTCCTCAGCGGTGCTCCCTTCCCAGCCGAGAGCGAGCTGAGCCGGCCCGGCAGCGTGCCTGCTGCCCGCCGGCTGGGAGGGGAGGCAGGCTGCTGTCCGCGGGCGGCTGGGGTGGTCAAGAGCCCGGCGAGGTCAGGACGGAGGCTGGCGTGTGGCTGGCGTCTCAGGAAAGAAGCCTGAGTGTGTGAAAGGCCTGGTCCCTGAGCCGCGGAACACAGCACGCGGCCTATGTAACTAGAAACGCCAGGGGCTGGGGGTGCGGGGTAACCCAGGGCTGCCCGCCGGCCCGAGAGCCCCGCCCCGCAGTGGTGCGCTCTGGCCCCAGCCGTGCCCCAGCCAGCCCCTCGCGCCCTGCACGCCATTCCGGCCCTGGGCCCCACGGCGGCCTCTCCTTCCAGGAGCTTCGAGACCAACCTGAACACCTACAAGCAGCTCGCCATCAAGTTCCCGGATGAACAGATCCCGAAGGTGGGTGATGGCGCGCGTCGCTCCTGGGAGGCTCCCGTGTCCCCCGCGGACCCTGGCGTCCTGGGCTCCCCGCCTGCGTGCCCGCCGTGTCCCCTGCATGCAGTGGGGACACCGAGCCCTCCGCTGTCTTGCAGAGCAACTGTAACGTGGCAGTCATAAACGTGGGTGCCCCCGCCGCCGGGATGAACGCGGCCGTGCGTTCGGCCGTGCGCGTGGGCATCGCCAACGGACACAAGATGTTTGCTGTGTACGACGGCTTCGAGGGCTTCGCCAAAGGCCAGGTGAGTCCCCGGGGGCACCGTGGGGACTGGGGACCTGCCTCCCGAGGCTTGAGCCCTGGGCTCCGTCGTGTGCGCACAGCTGCTGACCGGGGCACACGCCTGAGGTTGCGTGTCGCTCGCGAGAACGCACTGCCCGGTCTTCCCGGGAGGGTTGGCAGTGACGCCCTGGGGCCTGCGGACGCTGGCCTGAGGCCGTGGGTGTGGGGGACGCGGCTGGCCGCCCGCTCAGGCCCAGCAGGCACCCGAACAGAACCTCGATAGAGGGAGTAGACGCTTCCTGAGTGCTTACTGTATGCGCTCCCCGATCCCATGGGATCTGCACGCCACCCATTTAAATCTCGCAGCGAGGCTGACATATTAGCCCCATTTTCCTCACTTGGCGGAGGTCACACGACCCAGGAGCTCAGATAGCGGGTGAGGCTGCCGGCCCCCCGTGAGCCAGCGTGTCCCGCGGGCGGAATCTGATCCCCCCGTTTCTTAGCAGTAACGGCGCTAAGTTCTCCCGCTGGGAATCCAGCTGGTGGACGAGGCAAAGCCTCGATCTGGAAGGGAGCCCAGACCAACGACGGAGGACGCGGCCGCAGCCGGGGTGGGGACGCGGGGGGGGTGCTGACGCGGGGGGAGGTGCTGACGCGGGGGGGGGTTGGGGACGCTGGGCTGTGGGGACGCCGGGGGACGCGGGGGTCCTTCCCATCTGGCAGTGCGCTGGGTGAGCCGTCTGAGCCCCTGGTGCACTTCGACCGGGGGGCCCATAGGCTGAACCCCGGAACGCACACCCAGGTAGAGAGAAGGGGCAGGAATGACTCCGTTTCTGGCCTGAGTGGCAAGCGGTCAGGACCGGCCGCGTGTTGCGGTCACGTGGGGCGCATGCCCACTGGACGCCCTGGGGGGGGCGGCTGGGGGCGCACAGCTGTGGCGCTGGGTTTTAAGGAGGCGGGCTAGACTGGGGTTCACTCCTAGGACGCAGGGGCGGCTGGCCCAGGGGACCGTGCGCACACACCGCGGCCTCAGCTGGGATCCTCAGACGTCTTCCGGTTTTTATTTAAAGAAGCTTTCTTTTCTTTTCTTTTTTTCTTTTTCTTAAATGGCTTATTGTCAAGTTGGTTTCCATGTAACACCCAGTGCTCATCCCCACGAGTGCCCCCCTCCATGCCCATCTCCCCCCTCCCCCTCCCCCCCCACCCCCATCAGCCCTCAGTTTGTTCTCAGCATTCAAGAGTCTCTCGTGGTTTGCCTCCCTCCCTCTCCCCCACCATTTCCCCCTTCTTCTCCCCCTTGGTCCTCCGTTAAGTTCCTCCTAATCCTCCTATACGTGCAAACATATGATATCTGTCCTTCTCTGCCTGACTTATTTCGCTCAGCATAACACCCTCAAGGTCCATCCATGTTGCTACACGTGGCCAGATTTCACTCTTTCTCATTGCCATGGAGTATTCCATGGTATAGATAAACCACATCTTCTTGATCCATTCGTCCGTTGATGGACACTTAGGCTCCTTCCATGATCTGGGTATTATTGAGAGTGCTGCTGTGAACATTGGGGTACATGTGCCCCCCACAATGGGAGGCATCACCATCCCAGACTTTAGCCTCTACTCCAAAGCTGTCATCATCAAGACAGTGTGGTATTGGCACAAAAACAGATGCATAGACCAATGGAATAGAATGGAGAACTCAGAACTGGACCCACAAATGTACGGCCAACTAATCTTTGACAAAGAGGGAAAGAGTATCCAATGGGAAGAAGACAGCCTCTTTAAAAGAAGCTTTCTTTTAATCTTACGTCAATTAAGAAAAACAACAATATCCATTTCTCTTTAGTTCCTGTTGGTGGTGTGTGGCCCGCAGAGTGTGGCTCCGGTGTGTGTGGCCGGGGGCACGTGGTGGGAGGCAGGGCCCTGGGGTCCTGGGTTCCAGGTTCACCCCAGGACCCGCGTGACTCGCTCAGCATCATGAAGAGAGCAGCTTCCGAGGGTCTGGGGGCGCTTCGGGATGCGTGGCTCGCTGGCCACACAGACGGGGGAGCCGGCCTCAAAGCCAAGCCCCCCCCCCCACCCCCCGTCCCTCCTGCCGCCTGACTCTGTGTTTGCACGTCAGATAAAGGAGATCGGCTGGGCGGATGTCGGAGGCTGGACCGGCCAGGGAGGCTCCATCCTTGGGACCAAACGGTAATTTCTCCATCTGGACCCTGACCTGCTCTTGGGGAGAAGAGAACTCACATTCTACGTGAGCAGCTGGTGCGGAAGATGCTGGGTTTTGTTTTGTTTTGTGTTTAAGCTTATTTATTTTGAGAGAGAGGGTGAGCGGAGGAGGGGCAGAGGGAGGGAGATGGAGGATCCCAATGCGCGGCACAGACCCCAACACGGGGCTCGATCCCACGACCCTGGGATCGTGAGCTGAGCCGAAATCGAGCGTTAGACGCTCAACTGACGCTCCAGAAGCTGCTGCTTTTACTTCCCCGTGAAGGAATCCATGCCCCCGCTGACCCCACGAGGGACCCAGGTCACGTTCTGGGGAGCCCACAGAATGACTTGGGAGCAGCACCCCCATGGTGCCTCCACGCAGCGTGTCGGGCGCCCCCCACGCCCCGCCGCTGGCCTGGCTCACAAGCTCGCTCCTTCCCTGGAGCCGCGCTGTCCGTCGAGCCATCTGGCGGCAAAGTTCCGTTTGGAAGCGGCGCCGCCCTCCCGGGCCCCTCCCGGCCCCTGCGACACCCACGCGTGTCTGCCCCTCGTGCCCCAGGCGTTGCTCTGGGCTGAGCTGCGGGCTCGTTGGCGGCTCTGCTCCAGACACGGGGACCCAGTGGCCGACACCACGCGGGTCTGCCCCGAGAGCTCCTGTAAGGGTCCTGAAAGCGTGAACGCCTCGCAAGGTGGGAACAAGGGGAAGAGGGGCCGTGGGGTGGACACGCGTGGGCGCGTCGCTGGAAACAGGTGGTAGAACAGGAGACCAGCGGGTGTGGGCGCCTGGGTGTGGGTCGAGATCAGGTCGGGGGAGCTGTGTGTGTGGGACGTGGAAACAGGAAGCTTCTGTTCAAGCAATCACCGTGAATTTTCACCCGCTTTTGTGGTGGTGTTTTCTGATGACGCCAAACTACCGGACACTGAGCGTTTCTTCCCATTTTTTTTTTTAAACAACGCTCCCCGGAGGTTGACTTCCCGGCTCTGCCGTCCAGCCGCAGCCCGGCTCGCGGTGCTGCGGGGCTCGGCCCGCGGAGCAGGGGTGGAGGGTGCTGGCGGGTGCCGTCCGCTGCGCGGGGTCTGTCTGTCCTCACGCCCGGACGCGCCGTTTGCAGGACGCTGCCTGGGAAGTACCTGGAGGAGATCGCTGGGCAGATACGGACCCACAGCATCAACGCGCTGCTCATCATCGGTGGCTTCGAGGTACGTCCTCGTCGCTGTGCACCTGCGGGCTCGACGGGGCCCCTGGTCTGCGGGGTGGGGGGTGGGGGCCCCCGGGCCCTGCGGCCACTGGGTACTGGTGGTGCTGCCGTGGGACGCTTCCCCAGCGCCCGCGACACAGCTGCATCGGGGAGCAAGAGCTGCCCCCCCCCCATTGGTGTGTGTCACGCATCCCGGCTCTGCAGAAACGATGGTGCCTCTCGAATCCCAGAGAGCAGGGCAGTCACGTGGCCGTCGTAGTTCTGATCACGTGTCGGACCACATTTTATTTTATTCCCGGCAAGACGGGTCCCACGATAACCTTTCCGTTTGCCTTAAAGAAAATGTGAGGCCTCACCTAACGAGGCCGTTGCCAGCGGCTCCCTGGCACTCAGGACTGTCGGTCCCAGTGACGCTAACGCCTTCTCGTGTTTTTAACGGCCCCTCTGCTCCCCTCCCACCTCCCGCCTCCTGCACGCCACCCGCCAGGCCTACCTGGGGCTGCTGGAACTGTCAGCCGCCCGGGACAAGTACGAGGAGCTGTGTGTCCCCATGGTCATGGTCCCCGCCACGGTGTCCAACAACGTGCCGGGCTCCGATTTCAGCATCGGCGCGGACACGGCCCTGAACACCATCACCGACGTAAGTGTGTGGCCAGCACAGCAGGTGCCGCGGACGCTAACCCGAGGGCGCCTGGCCCGCTTTTATCTGCCAGCGCACTAGAGACCAGAGCCGGACCTGGGTGTGTTCCGGAGCAACAGCGGCTGTTCTTAGGTCAGGCGGTGTGGCCTGACTAACCCACCGAGTTTTTTACCACCTTGTTTTCTGTGCCGCGGCCAGGACCACGGCACCCAGTGACACGGAGCTCTGGTGCTCGAGTCCTTGAGGGTTACGGTTTTGTGACATGGAGCATCATTAACGCTAGTTTGTTTGGGCCAAATTTGCCTCGCTGCCGTGACGTAAGTGACAGACCCTGGGTCCGATGGCCTGCGTGGATGTTTGAGGACGGAGCCGAGCTCCGGATGATGTAATTTTATTCACCACCCGAACCCGCCAGGATGTCCGTTCTGCTTCTGGCTACAGCCATTCTCCCCGTGGTCACCTGGCCACGTTAAATCCCATCTGGAAAAAAACACGGGTGCTCCGTTCGTTTATCTGCCAAAAGGGAGTCCCAGGGCAGAACACCCATGTTACCGTATTTGTAAATCACGCTTGGGAAATGGCGTGGGAGTTAAAGCAAGTAACAAACAGAACGCGTTTCTTCTTTTTCATCTGGCCTCTAAAACTTTCCAGCAAATTCTCAAGTCTTTATTTTCCTTGTGAGGCGTCCGTCCCACGAATGTTTTTCTAGGATTTTTTCTTTTCTTAAACCCATGGTAGCAGACATTTGTCTCTAGTGCCGGTAGATAAAAGAAACGCTTTTAAAACAGAACTGACGTAGTAAGTAACGCTTAGCACTTACGTTCTCGTTTTCTTTCCTGAGCTTAAACCTCATGTGGTTTCTTTACTAAAAAGCCCTGCCTGTGTGTCCGGTGTCCCCGCGCTGGAGGCCTTGTTTGCACCACTAACCTGTCGCTGGGCCGTCGCTCACGCCACCCTGCTTTGCTGCTGTGACCTGATTCGGCTCCTGATCAGGCTTCGTCCTGTGCACTGAAGGGTCGCTGCCGTGACCTTCACCGTTGTTGCCCTGCTCTTTCCCCGCCTTGGCTGGAGTCTGCGTCTGCTTACGCTCAGTGACAGCAGCAGGATAACGGTCGACAGGAGCCCCTCTCCGGGGCGCGTGGGGGTGGGGACTCCGGAAGTGTCCCCTGCAGGTCCGGGCCCCGGGTGGCGTGTACCTCCTCATGACATTTGCTGTGCACTTTGAGGCACCAAGTCTCTCACTCACCCGTCCAGGCTCCCTCTGCTGCAAGAAACTGTTTCCGGGTTACGGAGACTTGGTGCTCGCATGCTGTGAAAACCTGAAAACCAGAATTCAGAGGGGGCTCCAGTTACCCCCTTGCTCCCTTGGGGGGTCAGGAGTTTGCAGGATGCTGGTTTAGGTTTGGTCTTGGTGGACTTGCTCAAGGCCAGGTAACCCGCGGCAGTCGGCAGCTTGCGGTCCGGGCGGAGCCAGGCGAGCAGGTGTGCGCCTGCGTGGGAGCACGGGCCCACGGGTGGCCTCAATGGCACCGCGGTGCTGGGCTGGGCTTGTGACGGCAGCGAGCAGGGTGCCCCGGGACGCCCAGTCCCGTCCTGTGCCGCGTGTCCTGAAGCCGCAGGCCCCAGGTCCGGGCGCGGCGTGTGCGCGGCGCTTGTCTTCTTGCTGGCTGTGGTCGTGAGAGCCCGCGGAAGTGGCGTGGCCTCTAGGAGGTTTGGGTTTGGGCTGGAAACGGGCCGAGGGGCCGAGTCACAGGCGCCCCACGTCCCTCCTGACCTGCCTCGGAGGGTCCAGGAAGCCCGCGGGGACCGAGGACTAGAGTGAGCTCTGGGTTCGTCCTCTGCACTCGGGACACCTCTTTCCTGGACAGGCCACCTGGGGACATCCAGGGGATGACGGCCGTGCCCAGGGCCAGGTCCCGTCGTCACAGCTGGTTGTGGGGGGTCCCAGAGGCCTTGGGGGGGGCTGTCAGGCTGTGGGGGTCCCAGAGGGGGTCTTACTGTGACGCTCGTGTCCTTTGGCTGTTTTGTCCCTGTGCTGGCAGACTGTGCACTCTGTGGTCACAGCACCTCTGAGCAGGGGTGGGGGCTGCCGCTCAGTCCTGCGTCAGCAGAGCCACAGCTCAGGGTGGCTGATACCACGTGGCCTCAGATGCTGAGAAGGTGGCTGCGGGATGATTTGCCCCCAGAATTTACTTTTCTCCGGGCCCCCAGGCCGGGTTAGCGGTGTCCTTCTCCGTGTGGGGACGGCTCCGGGCCCCCAGGCCGGGTTAGCGGCGCTGTGCTGTAAGATGTGTCCTGCGCAGAAGCCCTTGTCACTGTCCCCAGGACCTCGGGCGAGAGGTCTGTCCCCAGTGGTGCGTGCTTTCCCAGCAGGCTGGTCCCTGTCCCTGGTGCGTCCCTTCCTGTTCTTGGGACGAAGGAACAAGAGGAGCAACAGGAATTAGAACACAGAAGGTTCTGGCATTATGGCCGTCAGATTCATTACTGCCGACAGCTCTCTGGCCTCAGGGCCTCTCCCCGTGGCTCCGTGCGCCCCTGGTGACCCCTGCCCGAGCTGGCACCGCACGCACGCCCTGATGCTCTGGGTGACTTACGTGGTCTGGGGTGGACCGGGGGCCACGAGGCAGGTCCGTGTGGGGCCAGGGGCCGGGCTGATGGGGTGGAGGGGAGGGGCCTGGAGGCAGGTGAGTGACCCCCTCACCTTCCCCCTGGCTGCTCCCTGGACTAACCTGCCACGGGCCCACATCCACACGTCCTCGGGCCACAGCCGCCCTAGGGGGCCCCGAGGCCTCTCCGGGGTGTGGGCCCCTCCCCCGCACGTGCCTGCAGCAGGTGCACGGGCATCTCCGGAAGGGAGAGCGGAAGACCGCACGGGCTCTGTTCGCCCGCGGAGGGCCTGCCCGAGTGCCCGGTGCTCAGGGGCCTGCGGGCTCAGGGACGTGGTCGGGGGCCCGTGTCCACTAACAACCACTCCGATTAACACTCCGGGGCAGAGACCGCAAACCTCCGCCCGTGTGCCTGGGAACAGCTCCCCCTTTTGGCATCAGAGGCACACGTTTCCACCTTGGGGTCCAGAGCAGCGCTGGGGCCCAGCCCCCGTGTGTGTCCGGCGGAAGGGCCTGGGGACGGCAGAGGCGCGCCTGAGCCCTCCCGCTGCTGGCCGTCCTTCCGCACCTGGGACCTGGGTCGTCTTTGAGGCCTCGCTGCCAGGGCCCCGCACCCCTGCTCCCTGCACAAAGCTGCCAGGCGGCGTGGCCCTGAATTAAGTCCCCTCCCGACTGGGTTCCCTCGCCGCCTGGAGGTGCCAAGAAAGGACTGGCTGCTCGCCCTCCACTAACGAGCGGGCCCTGCTCTGCTGCCCACCTGCCTGCGTCCCTCCTCTGGGAGGCCCCGCCCTGCACCCCACACCCGGGGGGCCTGCTCCCGCAGCTCACCCCGCGGAGGCCGCAGAGCCGCCACACCCCTGACCTGGCGGCCGGCGGGGAGGTGCCGGGGCCGCCCCGCTGACCGCCCGCGCCCCGGCTGCAGGCTTTCCAGAGCTCGCTCCTGTTCGCCCAGGAGCGTGAAGGCCGCCCGGAGCTCTGCGTCCCCGTGTGCATCGTGCCCGCCAGCAGTAGCTGCAACGTCCCGGGCTCAGACGTCAGCCTGGGCGCTGACACTGGCCTCAATGTCCTGGTGGAGGTGAGGGGCCCCGGCAACGCCGCCGCTCGGCCGGATCCAGGTCCGGGGAGGAGCCCCCCGCCCCCCTGCAGGCCCAGGACAGGAGGCCCTGCTGCTTCGTGGGCTTATGGCCCCACTCAGGTGGACAGCGGGGCCCGGACGTGGTGTCCCAGGGAGGGCGTGCACGCGGGGGTTAGGGGACCGTGAGGCTGAGCGCTCTGGGGGTCAGCGGGGCATGGCCACGGCCTGGAACCCCCCGCCCGTGGCTGTCTGGGGAGGGTCTCCCGTGCTTGAGGGTCCGGCGGGCCCTGCGCTGGCCCCGCCTGGTCTGTGTGCTCCGTGCCGGACCCGAGGGCCTCTGGCCCAGCCGCGGGCTGCCGTGGGCAGTGGCCCAGGGTGGGCGCCTCCTCGAGGGTCACGTCGCCTGGGCTCCTGAGCTCGCCGTGCAAAGCCCTGCAGCCGCCGGAGGCCCTGGGAAGACGGCAGCTGGCGTCCCGGCTGTGCTTCAGAGCTGCAGCACCGCGAGGGCCGGGGAGGCTTTCCCTGCGCCTCGGTCCGGAGCGCGCTGCGCCCCAGCCTTGAGCTCGTGACATGTGCACCTTGGCGTCCTCCTCATCGTCTCCCCGAATTTGCTGTCGGGAGGTGAGGTCATCCTGCTTCTGGGCAGGGCCACGGCCTCATTCTCAGGCGGTGGCTCCCGTGGGCCCCACACGTGACCTCGTTGGGTTCTCTTCCTGCTTCCTCTCGTGTGCAGCAGGGCCTCGGACAGACCCCACGTAGCCCCGGCCACGGGGCGCGGGAGGCTCCAGGCGTCGCACCTTTGCGGTGCTCACAGTGCTGCGAGGCTTCACCAGGGCTCTGCGCTGGGTGGGCCCCGCCCCGCCCCGCCCCGCCCCGCCCCTGCCTGGTCTGGTCCTCCCGCCCCACTTCCTGGAGAGGACCTCCCAGCTCTCGGGCCCGGCCAGACCCCGTCCCCACGGCCAGTTCCACGGGCTCTGTGTCTTCACTGTACCGAGTTCCACCTTATTTTCTCACGTGACACATTCTTGAAGGCCCAGTGAGGCCACACGTTAGCAGTTAGAAACGTGAAGCTTTGACGCCGGTGGGGTCTGCCCTGGGATGGCTCGGAGAATCTTCCAGGCGCCGCTGCAGGGGGTCTGCGGTTGGGAGGGGATGTTCCCACCGTGAGCAGGGCCAGGCCGGGGGCATCAGCACCCCTGGATTCCTCCTGCTCCCCACAAACGGCAGAGAGGCCCGTGCGTGTACCACCAGCTGGGGGCGGGGTGCCGTCCGTGCTGGTTTAGGAACGTGGTGGGGGGGGAAGGTGCTGGCTGAAACTGCTGGATCGAGACCTGGTGATGCCAGGTTGGGCCGCGGTGGCCTGGGGGCCGCGGTCCTCCCCCGGCAGCAGGGCCGGCCCGGGGAGCCCGGAGAGGGGCTCTGACCTGTACTCCAAGGTGCTGCTTTGGGGCCCAGCCAGGCGAGCACTGGACCCGAGTGCTTGTCCTCGGCGGGCCGGGGAGGGGCGCTGTGGTCCGCGGAGCGGGCGTGGTGGTCTGGGCCGGTGGGGCAGCGGCAAGGAGGCGGAGAGGGCGCTCAGGCTGTGTGTGAGGAGGGCCCGCAGCTGATTTCTGTAGGAGACCCCCAGGCCGAGGAGCGTCTGGAGGGGTTCTGAGGACCTCTGTCCGGGAGCTGCTGTCCGCTAGGAGCATAGGTGCGCTCATGCGATGTGCTGGTCACGGAGAGACTGATGCCCAAAACCCAAATGTCACGGGGAGCTTCTCTGAAGGAGCCCACCGAACGGAAATTCCCACTGAGCCCATAAAATCTGCCAGCGCCCACGTCCTGCGGGGCCGCGGGGGCAGCAGGAGTGAACTGGCCCTGGGCACCCCTCCCCATGGCGGGCGGTGTCAGGACGCAGGGACCACGCCAGCGCGGCAGGGCCTGGGGTGGAGTGACCCGTGTCCCTCTCTGTGGCCAGACGTGTGACCGCATCAAGCAGTCGGCCAGCGGGACCAAGCGCCGCGTGTTCATCATCGAGACCATGGGAGGCTACTGCGGCTACCTGGCCAACATGGGGGGCCTCGCCGCGGGGGCCGACGCCGCCTACATCTTCGAAGAGCCCTTCAATATCCGAGACCTGCAGGTGCGTCCAGGCCCGGGTCCCCCGGGGGTGACGGGGTGGGTGCCTGACTGACGGCACGCTCTTCCCTAGGCCAACGTGGAGCACCTGACCGAGAAGATGAAGACCACCATTCAGAGGGGCCTTGTGCTCAGGTAGGGCGCCCCCTCCTCGCTCACCGAGCCCTGGCTTCTCAGAGCCGTCCGGGCTCGGGGTCTAAACGCTCGGGGGCAGTCCAGCGTCTGCCCGGGTCCTCACTCGACCCTGAAGAAACGCAGGAGTCGCTGCACGTTGTGTTAGAAACCGCGTGCGCCTAAGTCACTGATGGGCACTTTTTAAAAAGTCACTTTTGCTTTGTAGTCTGCTTTGCTTTTTTTATGATCTGCCTGGCCTCCTTGAAGAAGGGCGCACGATGTGCGGGGGGGTCCGTCTGCCCCACTGTGTCCTGAGCACGGACCACACCCCCCACTGCACCCTGGGACAACCTCTCCCCCGCCATGCCCTGAGTGCCCCCACCCTCACCCATCTCCGCTCTGAGCACCCCCCTCACATCTCCCTCACACCCCTCCCCCGCCCTGCCCTAAGCACTCCACCCTTGACCCCTCCCCGCCCCTCACACCCCCCTCACACCCTCCTTGCACCCCTCCCCCACTCTGCCCTAAGCACCCCCCACCCTCATCCCCTTCACCTGCCATAGCCTCAATGCCCCCCCTCCCCCCCTCCCCCACTGTGCCCCGAACGCCCCCCCTCACCCCACTCCCCTGCCGTGCCCTGAGCACACCCCACCCTCGCCCCTCCCCTGCCCAGGCCTGAGCACGCCCCATCCTCGCCCCCTCGCCCGCCATGCCCTGAGCACCCCCTCCCCCACGCCCCTGCAGGAACGAGAGTTGCAGCGAGCACTACACCACGGACTTCATCTACCAGCTCTACTCCGAGGAGGGCAAGGGCGTGTTCGACTGCAGGAAGAACGTTCTGGGCCACATGCAGCAGGTGGGGCCGCCACACACGCAGACATGCGACCAACTTGCAGCCCCTGCCTGGGAAGCCCTGTGTTCGAGCCTTGTTTTAGCTGTGGGGGGAAAACGTGTGCTCCTTAGGTGGTTTCATCACGGCGTTTCCTTCCCTAAGTGACGTTCCGTTTAAAAGCTGTGGTAACTCCCAGCAGCTTTAGGAATTCTGTGCACGGGGAGACGGGCATCGTAAGGAAACTATCAACGCTCACACAGCCAAGTTCAGTGCTTCATCAACATGGGGCCTTCAAACCTAAGTGTACAGATCAGACACGCGATGCTGGAGGTTTGCGCAAGGTCAGAGTGCTCTGCAGGAGTCCTGGGAGGCTCTGATTTGCAGGCGCGCCCCAGAGGTCAAAGCCGAGGAGCGCGTGGATCAAGGGCGGCACCTGTTCTGGTCCTGAAGCGGCCACTCCACCGGCACCCTCCGGTATCTCAGGGGTTTTAACTTCGGGTCCACTCATCTTCCAGAGGGCCCATCAGGTTCCTCAACTTGCGTGAGGACGTGGTGTGCACCTGTGTATTTTCGTGGATGCCACCGGCCCACGGAGTGGGTCACGGAATCCTGATGGAGGACTCTGAACTAATGAAGCCGCGAGCTGCCCAGCCCCGGCTGGGTGGGGCAAGCACCTGCCGCTGGCCTCACAGGCTGGGCTCCGGCCACAGGGCCCTGCTACATGCAAGGAGACAAAGACTTGCAAAAACAAAACAGAAACCCCCAAAACCCCTGCTTATATAGATTTGAGTCTCCTAAAAATACAAAGTGAGTTTTGCT
Source organism: Hyaena hyaena (assembly GCF_003009895.1). NCBI lineage: Eukaryota > Metazoa > Chordata > Mammalia > Carnivora > Hyaenidae > Hyaena > Hyaena hyaena. The sequence goes on from NW_024080806.1 coordinate 22,340, forward strand.
AAATACTCGTTAACTCTGCGTCTTTAAAAACAGCCAGGAGGGCACTGTTGTGTGACATTTCCTGTGACTCTGACCGACAGGGTGGTGCGCCTTCACCATTTGATAGAAACTTTGGAACCAAGATCTCCGCCAGAGCCATGCAGTGGATCAGCACGAAGCTGAAGGAGGCTCAGGGGAAAGGTACTGGGCATGGGGGGCGGGGACCCTGCGCCAGGGGAGGTGGGTGCCTACCAGATGTGGGCATGGGGGAGGGCACAGAACCCCATGCCGGGGAGGTGGGCGCGTACCGGGCGCTGGGCACGGAATCCTGGGCGGGGGAGGTGGGCGCCTCTCCTGCTTTGCTTCGGTTCCGCCTTGAGCTGCACACGACAGAACGGTTTCGCGACGTCAAGGTTGCGGTGGGGAGTACTCGAATACGTGCTTTCTCCTCTTGGGAGTGACGGGAGGTGCTTGGGTGGCTTCGTGGAGTCCCTGTGATGGGCAGAGTGGCTCCGTTACGAGACTGAGCACCTCCCCTTCCCTGTGTCTCCGACTCGGGTCTGGCTTGCACTTGGCACACCTCAGACTTGGGATTCATTCGTGCGCATTCCTTTTGGAGAAAACCAGGAACTGGCAGGTGCCTGGGCCGCTGGCGCCTTTGGAGCCTGAGCGTGTCCTGCTTCCCGCACGTCCACTCCTCCCACCAGGGGGAGCCTCAGGACTGCGGCCCACTCTCCCGCGTCCCCGCAGTCCGCCACCCTGCAAACCCGCAGGGGCTGGCATAGTTTAGTGGACGGAAGCCCACAGATGGCGTGGCCCACTGATGCCACGTTAGGGTTTGCACGTGCCCACCTTGTGGGCATGTGCGTGTCTGGGGTTCAGTGCTGGAGCCCACCGGCCCGGCCCCCACCCCCGGGTCCTGCTGACGCGCATGGGCCCAGCAGTGTAGACGTGCTCACCAACCACAGGCTGGCTCACCTGCACCGTGTATGAGTTCCCCGTGACTTTCGGACTCGTGCTGTGATGTGGGTACCGGGCAGTGTCGCTGTGGCTTTGAGGTGACCTTCAAAAGCGATGAAGAAAATGCCAGGTTCCCTTGTGTTAATTTCAGGGTCTTGCTGTTCCATGGGCTCTTCCAGCATTTTGCGTGTTTTTCTATTGTTTCGTAATGTTTACCTCGTTCGTGTGTTTTACACTTTTGTTATATTATAGAGTTAACACCATTTGGGTTATTTTATAGAAACTTGTTCTACTTTAGATGATAGGAAATTCTTCTATCTAATATTCTGTCGATTGGGTGTTGCAGGTTGGGATTTCACGCGAGGCTTCCCATCTGTCTGAGTGCATGGTATCTCTTAACGAAGTGCTCCTAATCTTTATGTAGCCAGTTTGCTTTTTCCTTTATGACTTGAGCTCTGTTTTCCTTAAAGCATCCTTTTATGTTAACTGTTCGATCCACCTGAGTTGTTGGGAGTGTGAGGTCTGAGTTCATGTTCATGTGGAGACTCGCTTGCCTGGGTGCCATCTGAGAAACGTCTAGTCTCCAGCACAGCCGGCAGTGTGTAAACTTACCGGGACCATCTGTGGGCTACTGGGGTTTCTGAATGATTACAGAGAGCCGGGAAGGCAAGGCCCTTCTACCTGGACCTCCTTCCACTGTTTAGCCATTCTTGGCCTTTTGAGCTGGCGCAGAAACAGAATCGGATTGTCAGGGCCCACCAAAACTCCACTGTATTTCTTGAGAGAATTACATTTAACCAAGAATTTGGAGGAAGAATTGATATTAAAAAATTTGTTTTAATGTTTATTTTTGAGAGACAGAGATAGATCATGAGCAGGGGAGGGGCAGACAGAGAGGGAGACACAGAATCTGAAGCAGGTCCAGGCTCTGAGCTGTCAGCACAGAGCCCGACGTGGGACTCGAACTTCTGAATCGTGAGATCATGACCTGAGCTGAGGTCGGCTGCATAACCGACTGAGCCACCCAGGTGCCCCTCCATTGGATGTTTTGAGAGAAGTATATTTAATCAAGAATTTGGAGGAAGCATTGACATTAAAAAAATTTTTTTTTAACGTTTGTTTTTGAGAAACAGAGCATGAGCAGGGGAGGGGCAAAGAGAGGGGGAGAGACAGAACCCTAAGCAGGCTCCAGGCTCTGAGCTGTCAGCACAGAGCCTGATGCGGGGCTTGAACTCACAGACCATGAGATGACTTGAGCCAAAGCTGGATGCTTAACTGACTGAGCCACGCAGGTGCCCCTTATCTCTTATTAAAGCATGAAGATCTTGCATATCTTTTGCTAAGTTTATTCCCAACTTCTTGATATTTAAAAAAAGCATCATTGTAGACGGCTTTTTTTTTTTTTTTTTTTTTACAAACCACTGGCCTATAGAAATACAGTTGTTGTAAATGGAGTTACTTTGTGACCAGTAACATTCTACACACTCTTATTTCTGGTAATTACTAGTAGATCTGCTTTTCACACGCACGGGCATCTTCCCAGGTGCATACAAGCTTACACTCTGGGGTGGGTTTCACTCCAGAGAAACCTGCGAGAGCTGCTGTGATGGGGGCTGCTGGCCCCAGTGAGAACGGGGAGCACGCAGTGCCCCTTGACCAAGCATTACTGTCACCTAACTGGGGTCGCTCTGCACTGAACGTTTGCTGTTGGTCTCTGCCAAGTGTCTGATTTGTGAGGATACTGATGTTCATTAGGTGTTCTGTGATCACAAAAGGGTACTTTGTGTTTCCCGTATCTAATGAGACCATCTCATAAGCCAAAATGGCATAAAGTGAAGTAGTAGTTTGTGCAGGAAAATCCGTGAGCCTCTCTAGACCCCAAGACCACTTAGGACATGCATGAAAGACATCCGGGTGAAGCCTGGAGGCTCACAGCTCAAGGCTCCCATGGCTGGTGCACGTGCGGTTCCCGGGAAGGCGCGGGGTGGCGCGCATCTTGGCCCCCACCCGCACCCCCCGGCCTGCTCCCTGCAAGGCAAGGCTCAGTGCTGATTGCGCTTTTTGCCTTTTTTTGTAAAAGGGAAAATCTTTGGTTTTCATTCAGTTTTTGGAAACAGGTATCAACGCAGGTCTTTCGTAAAAGCAGGGTAGCTGTATAGACTTCCGCGTTGGCTGGCGGCTCACGTGCATTTTCTGCACCTGACGTCCTGCTTCCTGGAGCCCGCTCCACTGGCCCCGCGCCGGCTGGCGTACAGCACGCCTGACGGCCTTTCCCTGCAGCGGTGTTCCCGCTGGGCTGGGGCGCGGGCCTTCTGTGTGGTCATGGGAGGTCTGGGGGTGGGGGTCCCTGGGGAATCAGGGAGATGGGGGTCCTGCCCCGGCATGGTTGGTGTGTGGGCCTGCTAGGTCATCATATGAGGCCTGGGGGTGGGGGTCCCCTGCGGAAATCAGGGAGATGGGAGCTTTGCCCTTTCTGGAGGGCTGGCCGACCTCCCTGGGACCCCTCCCTCAAGCCCCCTGCCGCCTTCGCAGGGAGGGTGGACCACGGTCTCCCGTGTTTACAGAGCCACTCCTGGGATCTTTAAACTGTCCGAGCAGCTCCGTTTTCTAAAAATTTTCTGGTGCCCGTGGCGCTGGTAACCCCCTGTACCGCAGACGCCGGTGGTTTGGGTGGGTGCCTGTCCTCACCCGGTTTCCTGACCAGGCTGACTGGATCTGTTCATCGATAACGTGTGATTTCAGAAACAGGTTGAAACAGATCCCACGGAATTTTAGTCTTCAAGGAACCAGCTCTAGCTCTGGTTCTTTCCACAAAGTGTGTTTCATACGTTCCTCGTTTGGGGTTTTCCCTTCCCAGTTCCCGCAGGGGTGCTCACCCCTTAACTTGCAGCCTCTGCATGCGCTCGTGAGCCTACGCTCCCCGTGACATTGCACCGAGGCCAGTGTCCCGCTTCCAGTACTTAGGGAGATGCCCCCCAACTATCGGAGCGCCCCTTCCCGGGGTCCTGGGGGCGCATCGCTAAGCACAGGTAGCAGTGGCCCCGCTCAGGGTGAGTGTGCGAGACGAGGCCACGCCTTCCCCCCACGCTGGCAAGGTCGTGTGCCGTGGCCCCCGGGACTTGTCCCACCTGTCAGAAGCCGGAGAGCATGGGGGCCTTGCCTCCTGCTCGAGGAGGGGCACCAGCCGGCCGTTCTCTGCCCCCCATGCAGCAAACCTCCCGTCCCGCGCTCCGTGTGACATGTCATTTGCTCCGACACCACTCTGTCCTGCAGGAAAAAGATTTACGACCGAGGAGTCCATCTGTGTGCTGGGAATAAGCAAAAGGAACCTGCTCTTCCAACCTGTGGCACAGCTGAAGCAGGAAACGGACTTCGAGTAAGTAAATAAAACCGCGTGTAGCCTCACTGCCTGTAGAGGGATGGACAGAGCACCACTGCCGGGGTCGAGGCCAGTGACGCGTTCTCACGAGTCACTCAGACACGACGCGGGAAGGGCAGGGAACAAGGGCCTGCTCCGTCGTCCCGTCCTCACGGCCCCCTACCCCGTCCACAGGCACCGGATCCCCAAGGAGCAGTGGTGGCTGAAGCTGCGGCCCCTCATGAAGATCCTGGCCAAGTACAAGGCCAGCTACGAGGTGTCGGAGCCCGGGCAGCTGGAACCCGTGCATCACCGCGGCCACGAGGAGCCGGCCGCCATCTAGACCCGCGCTAGCCGGCCGCCGCCGGCGTCCCGTTTACCGCCCGTTTTTGTGACACTTAAGTTATTCATTGGCACTTGACGTGAGTTCTGTCGACGTGGACACGGTCACAGAGCCCCTCCCGTCCCCTCCCTCACGGACCCCCAGCCTCCAGCACGACCTGTCTGCTGTGTTGTGTCTCCTACTCTGTCTCTCGCTTTGAAACTCGTGTATCCAGCAGAATTAAACGTTCGGCTAAAACTCCAGCCCCGGGCCTCGACTGAGCTTTGTAGATATAGGCACTTAAATCCTCGGGATAAAGGTTTTCTCGGCAGGTACTGACAGAGTATTTTTACAGGGATCAGTGACCCAGGCCATGTGTGAGTTCAAAGTCCTTGAGGACGACACAGATTCCGCTTTCACCCACGGCAGAGGTGGGACTTGTCAGGTGGGCGGAGGGGGCCCTGCACAGATGACACAGGTCCTACTCAAGTGACTCCATGTGCAGAATAAGGACTAGAAACCGGGACTGTCTCTTAAGAACGAGGCAAGCTTACCCAGCAGACTTCACTCCCAGCCGCGCGCTGACGTGGCGGGCCCACACTCGGACCCCGTGGCAGCGGGGACAGGGAGGGAACACGGCCACTTGCCATCTGTGCTCAGTGAAGAGCGTCTGCCTGCTGTGTCATCTAGAGACGTACGGGACGGGCCCCGGACCCGGCCGCAGGAAGGACGTCTGGAGCAGCACCGAGCGCGCTCTGGCTCTGAAATACGTACAGTGAGCAACGGGAGACGGTGGGAGGAGGGGAGGGCTTACCAGGCCGCCCTGGGTCACCCGGCCGTTCCAGACTTTTCCACGGGGCCTGGCTGTGACCACACGGGGTTTACAAATCAAGGCACATCGGTTTTAAAAAGGGCCCCCAGAAATCCTGTAGCAAAATGTCATTTAAAACCATGACTGAAGGAAACACAGGTAGGTAAAGATGCTTTTTATTTTTTAAATGTTTAAAATAAATACTCCATGATTTTAGTTAAAATAAGCATCTAGACCCATCAGAAAATCTTAGAACTATAATGTGTGCATCGTGGCATCAAATACATGCTCGGGATCGTCTGTTCCCTTCTGAGACTGAGGAGCTGAGTCCGACCAGCCACACAGAGTGATACATTTTATCACGTGTGTGTGTGTGGGGGGGGGAAACAGTACCTTTCCTCATCTTTCAAGTTAAATCAGCCCAGGCTCCGTTAGAGCAGCGGCGCCGGCCTCCCTGCCCGGCCCGCGCCCCAGCACAAACTATCTCAGGGTCCACGACGGGTCCTTGGCGATTTTCGCATTCTCGGGGCCGAGCAGGGCCAGGCTGCGTGTGCTCCTCCCAACGCCCAGGTACCTGGCAGGTGGGGGGGTAGGTCAGGGCCGTTCCTGCACCCGGACCTTCGGGGGCCACAGGCTGTACGCACTCGGCCACACAGCACTTACTGGTCACTCACGGTGACGAGATCCTCGCGGCTGACAGCAAAGAGCCGCTCCCGGTGCGCCTGCTTCAGCTCATCCGAGAGGCCATACAGGAAGTGGTCCAGCCCTGCGGGCAGTGGGGATGGAGAGAAGCCCTTACCCACGCTGCCCTGCTCCAAGGGGACCTGACGGACACGCTTCCAGCACACGTCAAGACCTCTCCCCAGGGCCGGGGGGTGCTCGTGTGCCCCCCCTCAAGCCCTTTAGCGATGGAGCCCCCCAACCCCGCGAGGGACAAGCCCGAGAGGCCCACGTGTGTGCGTCACTGAGGAGAGGACACGGCGGGGCTCAGGCCAGGGCGCTGTGTCTGCCAACATGGTTCGTCAGGAACAGCAAATACCTCTGTCTGAAGGGGCCACGGGGGCATCCACGGCGGAGAAGACGGACAGCTTGGCCTCGTCGATGTCCTGCTGTGTGAATCGCCCAGCCTTAGCCCAGTCGACAGCCTTCGCAAAGGACTGGAGTGTTTCTGTCGAGTGCGGATCCCTAGGAGGCCAGAGAGACTTGCACGCGGCCCACTTCACCAGCAGGTGTTACACATGGCCTCTGGTTCACGGAGAGGAGACCAGGTGGGCAGGGAACAGGCCGCACAGACGGGCACAGACATGCTGAGAATGTCTGGATAAAGCCCCTCTCTTCCTTAAGAAGCACCTGGAACGTCCTCGTGACCAGTGGGTGATCCCAGAGACCCCGCTCGGCCTACAGGGAGCCTTCCCGCTCTGTGAGCACAAGTCCCCTCGGCCTGCGGGACGTGGATATTCTAACCTGTGTCCTCAGACCCTCAGGAGCCCAGAAAGTCTCAGCTCACGTTCTCGGTAACTAAGTCTTCGTCTTGGGTAAGCACAGTACTTAAGCTAAAACGTTTCCCGCTAGCACTGAGACCGGATGCTGCTGGGGTGGTTATGCGCCCAGGAAGCAAGAAACAAGGGGAAGCACTTCTCTTTCAAAGGTTTGCCCGCGTGGAGAGCGGCCCTCAGGCAGGGAGCGCGGCGCACACTCACCGGTACGAGTAAAACGTGAAGAGCCCGTCGCGGCCGAGTCTGGCGCCCGCGCCGTACGCGCCACCCTTCTCTCGGATCTCCGTGTGCAAGAACTTGGCGGTCATGAGGCGCGCGAGGACCTTCAGACTGCAGTGAAGGATTAAAGACCACGAGTGATGGACGTGTCTCACGTGGCAGGAACACAAAGGAGAAAGAATGAATGGACGGGAGTGGCCCCCGCGACTTGAGACAGCGTCCAGGGGACTGGAGGTCCCATCCATCGGGCGAGCAGGTGGCCAGCCTCAGGGCTCGGGCACACCCACAGACCCTCGTTCATCTAAGCCCCATTCTGCCGGCTCTCACTCTCGCCCGAAACACGGGGACCCTCCTGGAGAAGACACGAGTTCTATCAATGGGTCCTCTGTTCCTGGTCAGAACCTAAGTGAGAGGCGGCCAGTGGCCTGGGCGAGAGCCAGAGGCTTCCAGCAAGTTATCTTCCCAGGACAGAGGGTGGCCACGCCCAGAGCCCTGGCCCTCCACACTAACAGGAGGCGTGAACAGGTGCCCCAGGACGGTGGTGGGGTTGCTGCTCGCCTCGTGGGCGCTCGGGGCCAGACCTGCGCAGACGGGGCCCCCACATCACCCCTACACATTTTTCAGTATTCCGTGTCACATGAGGAACACAAGTTCACAGTTGGGAAACTGTAAAGTACAAAGAATGGGGGAGATCTCGGTATCCCCCCACCCAGGAGCGCTTACAACATCTTTGTGCTTTAAGTGTACTCACGCGAGGAAGCGCGTGGCCCTGGTCTGCGTGGTTAGTGTACAGACCACAGGTCAGTTCCCACAGACGTGGGCCCACGCTGGCAGGACGGCTGAACCTCTCCGTGCCCGGCAGCAGCCCCGTGCCCCGCCAGGCGACCCCCCTGCTCTCTGGGCGCCCTCCCTGCCCTCCAGGCCCGCACCTGGCATGGTCAGGGTCTGTGTAGGGGGCGGTCCTCACGCATTCGCCCACGTGGTTCACGGGGAAGGGGAGCAGGAAGTGCGTCTTCATCTGGTACGGGTTGAAGGTAGGGTCCTGGGGAACAGGTGTGGCTGTGTTGGCTCACGGCCAAGGGCGGGGGGTGGACGCCAATCACTCCTCACAGCCCCCTGCTTTACAACGAAATATGCCGACCCCGACCCAAGGAACACAGTTCCTCAACTCGGAACGTCCCCCTGCACCGTCTCCACCCACAGTCCACCGTGTGACTCCACCTGTGCCTTCGTGTCCAGAAACGCGACATGTCCGCCACCTGTGAGGGGCCACACCCAGCCACGGCCCCCAGCAGAGTGGGAGGGCCACAGCGCCCCGCCGACGGGGCGGACGCCACCGCAGCCACCGTGCCACGGGGAAGACAGCAGGCCGGGAGGAGGCGGGGAGCGCAAGGCCCCCGGGGCGTGTCCCCCACACAAGCTCCTTCCAGGAAGGGCTCCTTCCAGGGTGACGGCCGTGTGTACGTACCGTGATCAGCTTCCTTACGACTCGGGGGCTGCCGATGTGTGTGCTTCCACCAGACGCACTGGGGACGGGCTTCTGAAAATACAGGGTTTCCAAGAGAAGTGAGAAAACTCGCGGACTCACCGGAAATCATCCAGGTCTGGTCACAAAGACACACACGTGCCACGTGACCTCAGGAGCAACGTGTTACATTAGCGTGACGTCTGTGCAGGTCCTTGGGTCGACCAGTCCTCACAGGGACACAGCGGAGGAGGGGCAGGCCCCCCTCTGCACAAACACCCCCGCTCAGGACACCGGGAGACCCGTCCGTGCACCACAGCCGCCCGCAGCACGGAGACCTGCCCGTGCGGGTGGGCTTCCGGCCGTTCTCACGCCGGCTCGGGGGATCATAACCCCACGGCTCTTCCGCAGCAGGAAAGCGCTCGCTGCAGAGGCTGAAGTGACAGGAAGGGCGCGCAGGAGCCAAGGCCAGACGGTGGGGCTCCGACAAGTCCTCCCGGGGCTGCCCCCGGGCAAGCTGCTCGACCCTGCTGTCCTCTGCTCCCTCCCCTCCCCCCGCCAGGACCTGCGCCCGGCCAGGCTGCCGCCCCGTGAGCGCACTCACCTCCACTACGCGCGGGCGCTCAGCTTTGCGCCCCGCCTCACCGCCACCAAGGCTTCCAACGAACTTGTCCACCGCCTTCTCGGCCAGAGACAGCTGCTGAGGCGTAGCGTTCAGGGAGCACCTGTTCAAAGAGCCGTGAGTGAGTAGGAGGCGCTACTGTAAAAGATGCAAGTTTTAGATTCATTACACTCTGTACAAACAACACAAAGGAGTGAATACGACTTTTCTACTTCTCATCTGGAACAACAGCGATTAACCTGTTCAAGAGAAGCAGCCGCACAGAAGTAATGGCTGCAGGCGCAATGGCCGCACTCCTGACCCTGACTCGTTCTCCCCACCCCTTCAGGAGAGCACGCAACACACCTCCTGCTACCGGGGCCTTCGGGCTTGCGTTACCTGAAGGAGGAAAATCTAAGCCACTGCCTAGAAGGGAAGTCCACAATTTGAAACCGTGAACTGGTCATTAAAGTGGAGAAGATGAAGTTGCCGAGGAATTACCAAGCTCTCCAGAAATACTCTCACATCAGTCCCCTAAGTTCCGCTGCACGTGCGGCCGACAGACTAGACGCTGTGGGTCTCCACCCCCGGGCCCTAGCCCTTCACGGGAGGTGCCGCCCAGTCAGCACGGACTGTTCCAGACGTTACACCAACTGTGCCAACAGTTGTCCGTTCCCTGCCACGAATACGCAAAGCAGCGTTTTATGGAGAAGGAAACAGAAGGTCCGAGTGGTCACAGTGCTTATGACACCTGCCCTCACAGGGGTGCCTGGGTGGCTCAGTCAGTTAAGCATCCGGCTTCAGCTCAGGTCATGATCTCAGAGTTCATGGGTTCGAGCCCCATGTCTGGCTCTGTGCTGACGGCTCAGAGCCTGGAGCTGCTTCAGATTCTGTCTCTCCTTCTGTCCTCCCTCCCCGTTTCTGCTTGCACTCGCTCTGTCTCAAAAGTAAATAAACATTAAAAAATTTTTTTGGAAAACACCTGCCCTTGCAGGGGTCGGGAAGCCTGCAGTGGCCCCCAAGGACCAACGGGGAGGACGCTGGGGAGCTCTACAAAGAACCAGTGAGATGCTGCAAACACAGCGTCAGTCGTTTAAAATCTCCTTTGTGCTCAGGGGCCTGAGGGCTCAGAGGGGGCTTCCCTCCCCAATTGGGCGCCTGCTCTCATGAGAGACGCTGTGGGCTGCTCGGCCCCCGCCAGCGCGCCTCCCCTCGGTCGCAGGGACCTCTTGCCTGCGGCACGTTTGCGGTTTACGTCTGGAACCTCCCTAGCCAGACATTTTCAAGACTGGGCTCTGCAGCTCTAGGGTTCTGGCAGCTCCCCCGCCCCCCCCCCCCCCCCAGCCTCTGCTCCGCTTGCGTGGGTTATTCCAGGGAAGGACGAGTTTAGGCTCCCGCCTCGCGGGGCACACGTCGGACGGCCGCGCTGCGGGGGGGTGGGGGGGGACGAGGTCTGCTGAGAAGCCGGCCGGGAGCCCCACCTCATGTGGTCTCGGTGCAGCACGTGCTTCCTGATGTGAGGCAGCTTCCGGAGGACGGAACCCACGTCGGCCATGTCTGCGATGCTCTTCAGGAGCCTCACCTGAGCCGGAGAAAGAGACCCTGGAGGCTGAACTGCGGGCAGGCCGCAGGCTCCCTCCCCGGTCTGGTAGCCAGACCCCTGACTTGAGAAACCGGCTGTGGGGGATTGGGGGTGTGGGATGCGCCTGTGAGGCTTGTGGGTGGGGGACGGGAAGAGGCGGGGGCGTGAGGAAGAAAAAGGTGAATTACGACAATTTTCCCTCCAAGACGTGACCACCCAGAGCGAGCTTTCCCGGGGCATTGAGAGTCTGGCCCCAGGTCACCTGGTCCATCCCGCTGAAGGTCTCCTGCAGGCCCCCCGCCGGCGTCAGGGTCTGGCTGGCTCTGACGGCCGCGTACAGATGCCCCGAGTCAGGCACGCCGTTGGACAGCTCCTGAGCGGACATCTTCACCAACACTCGGAAGTGCTCCTCTTCTTCAAAGCACGGGCTTCGGGGGCAAGAGCATGTTAAGTCCCTGGAGACCAACCACCCCAGTTTCGAGATTCCCGGAAAGTTAATTAAATGTTAGTTTTCAGACGAGGAGCTACAACACTCAGACGCCTGCCCCCCGTCCCCCGCCGCCGTCCCCAGGAGGAGGGTCTGGACAGTGACCTGTTGAATATGTCACCCCACAGCTGCATCATGTCTGGCAGGTTTCTATCGAGGCAGAAAGATGAAAACAGCACACCCTAAATCGTGAGAAAAGGAAACGAGGACTTAATTGAAGGGACAGAAAAACGTGCTGGAGCAGCGCCAGGAAGCGCCCCTCGACGCAGAAGAAACTGCTACCTGCTCGAACGTGTCCAGGTGCGAGTTGTCGGGGAGCACGTACGGGGACACGGCCATCCCCCCCGTCTTCAGCTCGATCTGCTGAGCCTGCTGTCTGTAGTCCAGAAGGCCGCAGCCCAGCCTGTCGCAGCAAAGGGGGGTTCCCAGCCACCTGCACCCCACCCCACGCAACGCCGCTTCCCACCGCTCGCACCCCGTTCCGGGCGGACGCGAGGTGTGCGGGGACTCCACTCAGCGGCGCCACGCCCCCCTGGCACTAAGCACAGGATCCTAAGCCCCGCTTTTGCAAGGACGGCCTCCCCTGGGGTGTTTCCTTCCTTCTAAAACGTTCTGGCCCTGACTTCAGGGCTCAAGCGTTGCGTCTCAGAAAGGAGATGTGGAAAGCCAGCCTCTGTGAGCTACGAAGTCCCCTCAGCACGGGTGAGGCCATGGGAGGGACATCCTCACTCTCCCCCCGGGGGAAAGGACTTCAGGCACGGTGACCACCGTGAGGCCCCCCAGAAGCGGCCGGGCCGTGAAGGACACGCAGCGGGGCCGTGTCCGAGGGAGGGCAGAGAACGCGGCAGCGGTCAGCGGTGTCCGCCCGTGACCTCCGCCAGGTGCACGGTCCCGCGTCCTCTGGATCCTGCCCAGGAAGCTCACAGGCCCCGGCCCACTTGCTGTCGGGTTTTGTTCCCCGGACGGACGCCCCGGCACAGGGACAGAGGTGCTATGGCCCTGCCACGCCGGGCCACCAAGACCCGCGGAGAAGCAGGCCGTGGGGGCATAATCTCACATCCACCCGGACGCCTGCTTTACAAGGGGTCACAGCGGTCTACAGCTCAGTAGGGACCACACGGCCAGGTCACCCCCTCCTCTGTGTCCGACGTACTTCTGCTTTCTGATTAAGATCTCATTCTTCACAATCATAAGAGGAACTAAGACATGTCTTTACTTACCTACCTAACACTAGGGGTTTTCCAAATTAAAATGACTTGCTAAAGAGCAATTACTGATGTAGTGAAACAAATTAAATACGTGTATGTGCAGAGACCTGACTCTGTGACCTCACGTGAGCGCCAAGGCCCGAGACCTGACTCCATGACCACTGGCGCGCCTGAACGAGACCCTTACTTGGTGAGGACGCTGCAGAAGAGGGGCACGTAGGGCCGGAGCTCCTCGGGAAGGGTGTGCAGGCTACAGAAGGCTCTGAAGTACACCACGCCGTTGGTGGGCTGCGCACAATACTGCACGGGGGTCTCGCCGGCTGCAGGGACAGAAGGCAGTGACCTTGGGAAACTCATCACTCTTGTCTTGGGTAATATTTAAACGCTGGTGCTTTTCAAGGGTGTTTAAAATTCACATCAGCAAAGGCTAATCTCCTTCGAGGTGAAACTGTAAGTTCTCTGCGCGGAAGAAAGCCACCTCTGCCAGGCCTGGGACGGAGGGGGTGCTCCTCGGCGCCTGCAGCTCTGCACCCCTCCCCCCGCCCCGTGCGGCCTCGGGGGCTGGCAACGCCCAACCTCCTCCCTCGCCCGTCCCACGTGCCCCCCGCCACGAGGTGCCACGACCCACCGTGCATGTGGCACCCCAGTGCCTCGGGGCACCAGTGCTGCGCTACATCTAAACGGGGGGGGGGGGGGGTGGCGCGCATTCACCGACAACCTGTGATTTACCTTCACCAACTCTTCTAATGACCTTAGTGGACCTCGCTGATGAACTGAAACTAGGGGAGCATGAAGACGTGGGAACGTTAACCCTGCCTCCCAGAGGCCTCCTCCGAAGGAAAGATCTCGTTTATGCGTGTGCGTGCACACACACACACACGCACGCACGTGCACACCCACTACAGGGCCGTAGTAAACACAAGGAGCCATGTTAAGAACAGAGAGAAAGTGAGGGTGCTTCTCAAGATCAAAGTGACCCCATGACCAAGTGCATGGCCCAAATACGGACTCCTCAGGGCACGTGCTCCCGTGAGCCCACGGGCAGCAGAGCAGGAGACGGGAAGAAGCTGCAGGGGCATCACTGCCCGGCCCCCCTCGGGCCCCCAAGCGGCCTGTCGCCTCCCCCCGCCTCTCCCCACCTCTCCCCAGCGGGGCTGTGCACCAGGGTGCTGGTGTGGATACAGAGCCAGGCCACAGCCGCCCACAGACCTGCCAGGGCCACCTCCAGGTGCGTCAGTGGGATGGTGGGCTCGATGTCTGACACCTTCAGTGCAGGCAGGCAGCATGTGTCCTGAGCTTGGCTCTGCTGAGTCTGTAACTCCAGGCCTATAAGCAAGCGGCGTGAGGAACATTCAGGGCAGGGGCTGGAAGGTGTGGCGACCCGCCACACGGCCCGCAGGCTTCCCAGTTTGCTTGCTGCCGTTTCCAAGCAAACCCAACTCCAAGCACCACCGCTGTCAGGGAGGCCAAGCTTTCCTAAGTCCCTCCCCCTTCCCCACACGTGAAGGAACAGCTGTGCTGCGGGCCGGGCTTGCTCAGTCTCCCCTCCACCCCACCAGGCTCTGTACTAGAGAGCCTGAATGCTCAGCCCACTGTTTTCAGACCATCAACCCAATCCTTACTGGATGAGAAATTCTAGCTTTTGCACCTTAGTCTCCTGCAAGCTGCGCCAACCTGAGCGCAGTGCCTGTGCAATCTCGCATTTCACACGCTCTCCAAATGCTCAAGCACACATTTTCTGGGCCCGATCTCTCACAGATCCGGTAAGAGGGGAGAGACCCTTCCTCCCTGGAGTCATAGAACCGCGCTGCCCGTCAGGGCGGGAACCCCAAACCACGCTGCCTGTCAGGGGGGAACCCCAAACCGCACTGCCCGTCAGGGGGGAACCCCAAACTGCGCTGCCCATCAGGGCGGGAACCCCAAACCTCACAGCCCATCAGGGCAGGAACCCCAAACCTCACAGACCATCAGGGCGGGAACCCCAAAGGCTGGGCATCTGTGCCTGGAATGGCACACTAGGGAAAACACTGCACGGTTTCAAGTCCGTCAAACAGCTTCATCTCCCACGGCAGTCTGAGCTGAGAGGACCTGGCCCCTGTGTCTACCTCCGAGGTCCCGACCCCTGACCGTGGGCTGCCCCGCACAGGCACGGGACTGCTGCATCTGGCCCACAGCACTCACCCCAGGAGACGCTAAGGAGCAGGCTCTTGGCAGCTTTCCGCAGGCTTTTCCAGCCCCCCCGACTGGGTGTTACCTCCATCAACTGCTGGCTGACCCCTGGCCCCCTTACCCCTCGACACTGCTTAGGTCAGCAGGAGCTGAGGAGCCCACCCTGTTCAGTTCTAGGGCCTCCCACCCCCGTCCTGAGCTGCACCCCCAGACCCACTCCCCCAGGGTTCCCCGGTTGGCCAGGTGACAAGCTCCTGATGGCGGGGCTATGGCCCATGACCAGTGACACAGACACCCCAAAGTGGAAGGCTGTCCAGGTTTTAGTGAGCCAGTCTCCCGCCCCCACAGTGCTCACTGTGCTCACCTACAGCGGAAACTCAACACGTACACCGCTCTCACCGGAGTCCACATCTAAGATGTACTGACCAGAAACCCCCCTCACGTGCTAGCACCACGTCTGACGTGGTGGAACCACGCAGTGGTCTGTAAGCACAGTTCCACTCACACGGGGTGTGGACCTGAGCACACGGGATTTCTCTAGAACCAAGCCCACCTGTGTGGCGGGGCAAGAGTCTGGTAAGTCGGGGCTCTACTGTGTTCTGTTGCTCAGGCCCACAATTCTGCTCTGTGCTACACAGGGGCTTTCGTCAGAGACGGAAAGCGAGCGGGACGGACTGCATCCAACTAAGCTTCTTCACAGCAAACTGTCAACAAAATCAAGCAGTCTACAGAATGGGAGAAAATATCTGCAAATCACCTCTGATAAGGGGTTAATATCTAAATACATAAAGAACTTGTACAATTCAACAGGGAAAGCATAAATAACCTGACTAAAAGCGGGCAGGGGATTTGCATAGCCCCTTCCCTAACAAGTCATGCAGATGGCCAAGAGACCCGTGAAGAGCAGCTCGACATCCATCACCAGGGAGACGCAGATCAAAAACACCTCATCCCTGCCAGAGCAGCTGCATGCGGGGGAGGGTGTGGAGCGCAGGGAGCAGTGCCGGCGGGGGCGGGGGGTGGTGTGGGGGGTGCAGAGCCTGGCGCGCTGCTGGGAGGAGCCCAGGGTGGTGTGGCCACAGTGGAGACCAGACGGAGGTTCCGTTCTATCACTGGACCGAGCAACTCTGCCTCTGGGCAGTTAACTCAAGAGGAAAAAGCCTAACTTGGAAAGGTGTCTGTACCCCCATGTCTGTTACGGGGTCATTCACGATGGCCAAGACCAGGGAGCTGCCTAGGTGTCCGCAGTGGAGGAAGGCGTGTATGTACAAGGGCTTACGTAGAGCCATAAACAGATGTCTTGCCATTTACCAAAACACAGAGGGCACCACGCTTAGTGACAGGAGTCCGAGAGAGACAAACACGTGTGATCTCACGCACATGTGGCAACTGAGAAAGCAAACACCAAGCTCACGGTGACGACAGACTGGTGGGTGGTGTGTGAGGAATGGACACAGGGGGACAAGGTACACACAGCATGAAGTCACAGCACGTGCGACACAGCTCGGGGACTCCAGGGGAGAAGGCGTGCTGCACGTGTGAAAGCGGCTAAGCCAACAGACCTCATGGTCCCCATCACAAGCTGCAGCCGTGCGGGGACGGGTGTGGACTAGCTGCCCTGTGGTCGTTTTGCAAGATGGGCAAATATCGACTCACTGTGCTACACGCCTGAGGCTACAATAATGTACCAACCGTACTTGCTTATGCACTTATTAAACCGATGGAGCAGACTGTCCTCAGATGGAGAACATGCCAGCTGACCTTACCCAAAGGCCAAGCGATGAGTTATATATCAATTTAAAAAAAGAAGATGGACTTGTCCAGTGGCACTCATGAAACAGAAGCGATTATTCTATTACTCACGATTAGCTGGCTGCATTTATGAAGAGCTTATAACAGCTGTAGGTAAATCCAGAACCCTGAGATCAAGAGTAACGGCTTACATGCTGAATCGCTTTCACTAGACTACATCGCCTGCACCAGTGCCTGATAGGTAACCTGACAGCCCTCACACCATCCCGGCCACCTGCCATTCTGGTGGGGTGGGAGGGGTCGGTGCAGACTGTGTATCTACTTTGATAGATTTCATTTATTCGTATAACTTACAGATGATAAAATCCACAGTTTTAAAGACCTAATTCAATAAATTCTACCAATGCATAAAGTTCTACGATCATCACATTGTGATGTCATCTCCGTCTGCCACAAAGTCCCCTCCTGGCTCCTGCGGGAGGCTCCCGGCCCTCACTTGCCTTGCCTCAGTGTAGTTTTACCATTTCTACAGTGTCGTGTACAAGCCGCACTGGGCAGGCGCGGTTTGGGCCTGGCTAGTCTCACTCAGCACAATGCATCTGAGCCCCATTGAAGCTGAGTGTGTCCATACTTTGCTTCTCATACGGCTGAAGAGTATTGTCACCGCGTGGACACACTGTGTTGATGGAGACGTGGGCTGTTTCCCGAAATGTGCTTTCATTTCTTTTGGGCAAATCATCTGGAGCAGACCGCTGGGCTGTAGGGCCAGTGTGTTCAGCCCAGGAAGGGACCAGGTACCCGTCTGTCTGCACCCAGGCCTGTGCCCCCTGGCCCCCCGCAGTGCGTCATGATCGCAAGGAGTATGTTCCAAGCTCCCCAGCAGATGCCCAAAACCGTGGATGAAGCCAGACCCCAAACGTACTTACCCGTAACCAAGTTCAATTCATAAACTCAGTGCAGCAAGACTAACAACAACTAACGATAACACAGAACAGCGGCGACAATACGCTGAAATGAAAGTCACATGAATGTGATGTCTGCTCTCTCTCAATACATTCCTGTGCCGGGGAAGCGACAAAATGCCTACGTGAGAGACTCAGGCACGGTGACACAGCTCTGAGGGCGCATCAGGAGAATATGTTCGTGGCCCGCGGTGACCACAGGTCACGGGGGGCTGGGGTGGGGGACGGCTGTGCCTCTTCTCCAGTGCCCTGCCTTCCTCATCCACAGGATGAGGCTTCTGAGGACAGCCATCGTACTGGGAGAGAAGCCGTCACACCCACTGTGACCTCTGTCACCGCCCGATAAATATGCTAGCTGAAATGGCACTCGCCTCCAACTACCTGCTCATTTCACGAAGTTCACGGGGGTTGGGGGAAGGCTGGGGAATGGGGATGAAGTTAAACATCTGACCTTTTTCATAGATCTGCTGCTTGTCTTTCGGGGAAAGAGAGTTGACCTTTTGCTTTAGCTTTTCCATCTCCTTCTGTGTTTGTTTCTCGGAATACGTGTGATCGGCTCTCATTGACAAAGTCAGCTTATGCGGATTGTCCTGCAAGAGGCACAGCAAGAGAAGACAAGCTGAAGCAAGATCTCACTGGAGCCCAACCCGCTGACGAGCCGCTGGCTGCATACACGGGCCAGCGGTGCAGCGGCCGTTCTGAAGAGCCACGACAACAGAATGTGCCTCAAAGGTGGTCCTGCAGAAAGTACACAAGCCACGGAGGCCCTCAGCCGTCACCCTCACCAAGTCGTTACTGTGTGATGCACACGCGCTGCTGTTACCGCTACCGGGTGCTTATGTTACAGTTACTCTGTCTAAACCAGAAACCTATCAATACTGAACATCCTCTTTACACCTTACTTGCACGTTTTCACATTATAAATCTTTTGACTTTAGCCTAAAGAAAAAATAAAAGAAACTAATGTAATGTTTATCTAGACTTCTCAAAGATTAGAACTAAATTCTTCAGGATTCTGTCAATTATGAGGACATAGTAGATATCCTCCTAAGGTCCACCTAAGGTAAAAACGATTGATTATTTAATGTGCTTCTCACATGCAACAACTAAACGCGCGCGCGCGCGCACACACACACACACACACACACAGCTGTAACACTAGAGGAAAGGGGGCCACACTACAATACAAAGTTTATACACAGTAACCTGCGGTAGCAGAGATGCCAGTTCGAGTGGCAAACCTATGCCCTGTGTCCAAAGTATGTGCACATGGCACAACGGAGCTGCCCTTCACTACACACACAGTGCAAGCCCCGTGGTAGAGCCTTCTGAGTTCTACCACACTCATGACAATCTTCCAGGGAACACACACCAAGTGCAAGCCCCAAAGCAATGCACACAAATGAGCATCAAAAGAATCCATCATAAAAGGAAAATACCAACATTTAGCTGATTGTTCTTGTATTCTTGACAAACAAAAGTCAAGGCTTCACAGGGGTGAATTCTACCAAACATTTAAAGGGTCAACATCTACGTTCCTCAAATTACTCCAAGAGGCCAGTAACCCTGATGGCCTCAAATACAAAATCCTCAGTAAATTACCAGCAAACCACATTCAACACTAACATTAAAATGACTACTCACTGATAGATGCAGAAAAAGCATTTGACAAAATTCAACATAAGTTCAATAAAAACCACCAACAAAGTGGGGTTAGTGGGAACATACCTGCATGTGAAAAGGCCACATGCGGCCAACCAGGAGCTAACATCACACTCAAATGGGGAAAACCTGAGAGCTTCTGCTCTAAGATCAAGAACAAGACAAGAACATCCACTGTCACCACTTTTATTCCACACAGTCCTGCAGTTGGTCAGGTCCAAGTAAAACTGTCCCTGTTTGCAGATGACATGATACTATACAAAGAAAACCTTAAAGAACCCACCCAAAACACTGTGAGAATAAATGAATCCAGAATGTTAATAGAAGATATTGGCGGTTTTTAAACATGTCAAAACGTAGTAGAAAAAGAAATTAAGAGAACAGTTCCATTCACGAGTACACCAAAAAGAATAAAATACCCGGAAATAAACCTAAGCAAAAAGGTGAAAGACCTGTGCTCTGCAAACTAGGAAACACTGATGAAGGAGACAGTAGACAATACACACATGGAAAAGACAACGGCGCTCATGGACAGGAAAAACTCACACTGTTAATGCCTACACTACAAAGCACTCTACAGATTGAGTGTAATCCCTATTAAACCACCAACAGCATTTTCCACAGAACTAGAATAATCCTATTAATTTCTACGGAATCCAGAAAGACCTCAAAGAGCCAAAGCAATTTCGAGAAAGAACAAAGTTAGTCATACCACAATCCTAGATCTCAAGATTTATTCCAAAGCTGTAGTCATCAAAACAGCATGAGGTCAGCTGGGAAGACGGTGGAGGAGGGGGGCTGTCCCAGCGACACAAGGAGAAAACACTCACATCAGAGTACGTAACCCAGAGAACGATCTGGGGACTGGCAGAATAGCCCCCCTCCAGGTAGAGGCCGCACTGAAGATGGCAGGAAGGGAGAGAAACAATCCATGGCCGTCCATGGCAGGGAGGGAGCAGGTGACACAGAGAAGGGTGGAAATACACTATCACCCTGGGAAATCCCCCACTGGGGAGGGTGAATCCCCTCAATACTTGGCTTTGAAAACGAGAGGAGCTGAATTTTGTGAGTGCTTACACCCAGTGGGACATAAAGCCTGGAATTTTATTTTATTTTTTAGTATTTTTTATTTGCGAGAGAGTGAGTGTGTGTGCAAGCAGGGGAGGGCCAGAGAGAGGGGGACAGAATGTTAAGCAGGGCCCATGCTCAGCACAGAGCCCAACATGGGGCTACATCCCATGAGCCTGGGATCATGACCAGAGCCAAACTCAAGAGCTGGATGCTCAACTGACTGAGCCACTCAGGCGCCTGAAGCCTGAAATTCTTTTTAAAATGTTTGCTGATTTTGAGAGACAGAGAGCATGAGCAGAGGAAGTCAGAGAGACAGGGAGTGAGAGAATCCCAAGCAAGCTCCGCACTGTCACACAGAACCTGATATGGGGCTCAATCTCACAAACTGTGCTATCATGACCTGAACTGAAATCAAGAGTTGGATGCTCAACCAGTTGAGCCACCTAGTGCCCCCTGAAGCCTGGAATTCTAAAAATCAGCATAAAAGGATGTTAGTAAGTGGAGTCCCTGTCCTTAAAGAGACAGCACACCAAGAAGTCCCTGCAAATACAGCACTTTGAGAAATGCCAGGGGCAGACCGGAAGGAGAGTAGTCTGCTCACAGCGAGGCCCAGAGAAACAGGGATCAAGGGAGAACCCTCCAGGAACAAGGAACTGACTGGTACCATTTTCCTCTCCTGTCCCCAGCACAAACAATGGCCACCCGTGGGAACTTGCAGCACACTGACACTCCTTATGAAATTGGCTTGCACCAAGCCATGCCTCCCCACTGCTTGTGGGGGGAGGGGATCTGTTCTTCACAGTCACACTCACCTCAGCCCTGGCACTGCAGGCCCCTACCCCAGGACCGGCACAAACCCTGCCAACACTACATCTCTGACCCACGTGTTTTGAAGGACCTCAGTCTCAGTGGCAGCGGGGGAAGGACTCAAGCAAACCAGTGCATATCTTGTTAAACACGTCACATACCTGCTGGGAAGCAAATACTACCCACAAGGCAGAGGCAGCCTCTGCAGACAAGCGGACTGAAGGAAGAAGAGGCCAGGCCCAACAGCAGGACACACAACACACCTAGGAGACACCTCCTGAAGTGCCAGGCCCTGGGGAGCAGGGGACACTGCTGGGCACAACAGGGCATCTGCATCAGGTCACTACTGTTAAGAGCAAGACAGGGGTACCCAGGTGGTTTAGTCGGTTAAGCTTCCGACTGCGGCTCAGGTCATGATCTCACAGTTTGTGGGTTCGAGCCCTGTGTCGGGCTCTGTGCTGACAGCTCAGAGCCTGGAGCTGCTTCAGATTCTGTGTCTCCCTCTCTCTCTGCTCCTCCCCTGCTCATGCTCTCTCTCTCAGAAATAAAATAAAAACATTAAACTTTTTAAAAAAAAGAGCAAAACAAGTAGCTCACTTTCTAAACACATGGAAACAGACATAGAGTTGAACAAAATAAGGAGACAGAGTAATATGTCCCAAGTGAAAAGAAAGGACCAAACCATAGCAAGGGACAAGTGAAGCAGATAAAATAAAAAATACAACTGATGGAATAAACAGCAGACTAGATGAAGCAGAGGAACAAATTAGTGACCTGGAAGACAGAGTAATGGAAAGTAAACAAGCTAAACAGGAGAGGGGGAAAATTATGCAAATTGAGAATAGTCTTAGGGAACTCAGTGATTCCCATCCAGCAGAGAAACATCTGCATCACAGGGATCCCAAGAGAAGAGACAGAAAAGGGGGCAGGACATTTATTTTAAGAAATAATAGTTGAAAACTTCCCTAATCTGGGGACGTTAACAGATGACAGATCCAAGGGGCACAGAGATGCCCCTCTGACCAAAACCAACCCAAGGAGGTCCACAGCAAGACACACAGTAATTAAAATGGCAGAAAGTAGTGATAAAGGAAAAGTCTCAAAAGTAGCAGGAGAAAAGAAGACATTACACACAAGGGAAATCCCCATAAGGCAATCAGTGGATTTTTCAGCAGAAACTTTATAGGCCTAAAGGGGCTGGAATGATATATTCACAGTTGAAAGAAGAAAACTCTGCAGGCAAGAATACTCTATCCAGCCAGGCTAATGTTCAGAACAGAAGGAGAAATTAAGAGTTCCTCAGAAAATGAAAACTAAAGAAGTTCATGACCACTAAGCCAGCCCTGCAAAGAAGTATTAAAGGGGCTCCGAGTGAGGAGACAATAGTGTGATTATGAAAAGAAACACAAATACAGTAAAAACAAGTGTTTGTGCAAAAATCTGTTAAGGGACTCATAAAATAAAAAGCTGTATAATATAATACCACATACTTAAAAAAGTTTTTTTTAAGGTTTATTCATTTTTCAGAGACGAGACAGAGCATGAAGGGGGTAGGGGCAGAGAGAGAGGGAGACACAGAATCTGAAGCAGCTCCAGGCTCTGAGCTGTCAGCACAGAGCCTGATGGGGGGCTCGAACCCGTGAACTGCAAGATCATGACCTGAGCCGAAGTCAGATGCTCAACCGACTGAGCCACCCAGATGCCCCCAACACCACATACTTAAAACGTGCAGGAGAGAGATGTAAAGAATGGGTCCATATTTAAGGGACCAGTAAACTTAACATAGACTGCTAAAAGGAGAAAACGTTATACACAAACCAAATGGGAACCACAAATCAAAAACCAGTAATAAACATGCAAAACACAAAGAAAAAGGAATCCAAGTATATCACCAAAGGAAGTCAACAAACTATGAAAGAGCACAAGAAGGAAGGATCAGAGAAAATCTATAGAAACAGCTGCAAAACAAGTAACAAAATAGCAGTAAGTACAAACCTAATGGTGTAGAAAATGTTGGGGTTCGGAGCCGATGGCCAAGAAAGAATTCGTGAGGTGTATTTGGTGCAAAAAGATGCTTTATGAAAGCACAGGGGCGGGTCGCATGGGCAGAAAGCTGCACTGGGGTTGCGACGACTATGTACCTTCAGGTTGGGAGGGGTCAGAGAAGCAGAAACCTCCAAGGTATTCTGGAGACAAGGTTTCCAGGACCCTGAGGGGACGAGCTACTGTCAGGAAAAGGCCACTTACTACTGTTTGGTAAAACCTTGGTCATGAGACCTTTCAGATGTACATCAGTAGGCCGTATGCTTGGGGAATGACTACTGACATGTATTTGGCAGAGATACAGTAAGTTTTCAAAGTTATTTTTATATTTAAAGCAGACTCACAGGATCCTGGAGGTCAGGATAATGTCAAGCTAAAATTGCCTTTTGCCCTTTAGCAAAGTGTCACCATCGAGGTAGCTGAGCTCCTAGAGGGAGGTCACTCTGCCTTTGTCAATGACGGTCAACGGGCTGTAGGCAGTAAGGGAATTTAGTTCTTCACTTGCCTTTGTTTCCCACATCACCTATCAAAAATTACTTTTTTTTTTTTTTTTTTTTTGAGAGAGAAGTGTACGCATGCCTAAGTATGGAAGGGGCAGAGAGAGAGAAACAGAGAGAGAGATCTCAAACAGGCCTGCCCAACACAGGGCTCGAACTTATGACTGTGAGATCATGACATGAGCTGAAATCAAGAGTTGGACACTTAACCAACTGAACCACCCAGGTTTCCCCACAATTACTTTGAATATAAACAGACTAAACACTCCAATCAAAAGATACAGGGTGACAGAATGAATAAAAAAAAGAAATAAGACCCATCTATATGCTGCCTACAAGAGACTCATTTCAAACAGAAAACACCTGCAGATTAAAAGTGAGAGGACAGAGAAACACCTATCATCCAAACAGAGGTCAAAGAGGTCAGAAGAAAGCTGGGGGAGCAACACTTACATTGGATAAAACATATTTTGAAACAGACTATGACAAGAGATAAAGAAGATCACTGCATAATATTAAAGGGGACAGTCTAACAAGAAGATATCACAACTGTAAATATTTACACATCTGATGTAGGAGCACCCAAATACATAAATAGTTAATAACAAATATAAATGACCTAATCGACAATAATACTAGTAGGGGACTTTAACATCCCACTTACATTGATCATCAAAACAGGAAATCAACAAGAAGAAATGGCTATGAAATGACATACTGGGCCAGATGGATTTAACAGATATATTCAGAACATTCCATCCTAAAACAGCAGAATACACATTCTTTTCAAGCGCATGTTGAGCAGTCTCAATCACATAGGAGATCACAAAACAAGTCTTAACTAGTTAAAAAAAAAAAACAAAAAAAAACATACACCACAATCAAGAGAGATTTATTCCAGGAATGCAAGGGTGGTTCGATATTTGCAAAGTAACCAGAATGACACAGAACGTCAGTAACAGAAAGGACAAAAACACAAGACCATCCCAACAGATGCAGAAAGAGCATCTGGCAAAACACAGTGCACATTCGTGATGGACCCTCTGTGAAGCAGGGTTAGAGGGAACATGCCTAACATGATAAAGGCCTCAGAGGAGAAACCCACAGCTAATATCATACTCAGTGATGAAAACTTCAGAGCTTTTCCCCCGAGGGCAGAAGGAGACAGAGATGTCCACCGTCACCACGTTCAGACTTCAGCACGGCACTGTAAGTCCTCGCCTTCAGAGCAATTAGATGACAGAAAGAAAGAAAAGGCATCCGAATCGGTGAGGAAGAAGTGAACTATTTATGGTGCCATGCTACCATATACAGAGACCCCTGAAGACTCTACAGGAAACAACCAGAACTAGTACATGAATTCAGCAAAGCTCCAGGATACAAAATCAGCGCACAGAAATCTGCATTCCTATATACTAATAATAAAGCAACAGAAACTGATATTAAGAAAACTATCCCATTTTCAACTACACAAAAAACAGTAAAATATCCAAGAAAACACTAAAGAGGTGAAAAATCTATGCTCAAAAAACTATAAATATGGATTAAAAAATATTAAGATGACACAAACGAAGACATTCCATGCTCAAAGGCTGGATAAAAACAAAGTGTTAAAATGTCTATACCACCCAAAGCAGTCTACACATTTAATACAATCCCTGTTCAAATGCCAAGAGCATTTTTCAGAGAACTAGAACAAACAATACCAAAATCTGTATAGAACCACAAAAGACCTCGAATAATCAAAGGAACCCTGGAAAAGAAAACTGGAGGCATCTCAATTCCAAACCTCAAGTTACATGGCACAGGCAGGAGTAATTACAGCATCATGGTGCTGGCATAAAATAACCAAGAAGAGACGCTTCTCCAGAGATGACAGACGGCCCAGAGACACAATGAAAAGATGCTCAACATCACTCACCACCAGGGAAACGCAAATCAAAACCAATGAGATACTACCTCACAGCCGTCAGAATAGCTGGGCTCAAAAGAAATAACAGGTGTTGGTGAGGATGTGGAGAAAGAGAAGCCCCGTCACTTCTGGTGGGAACGGTAAGTGGCGTAGCCACTGTGGAAGACAGTGTGGAGGCTCCCTAAAAACCTAAAAGTACAGCTACTCTGTGACCCAGTAATTCCACTACTGGCTATGGACTCAGAAAAGCCAGAAACACTGACTTGACAAGATACGCACACCCGTGTGTTTGCTGCAGCTTTACCTGCAACAGCCAAGGTAGGAAAGCAGCCTACTGTGCGCTGACAAACAGTGACGACGTGCTGTATGTTCAATGGACTGTTACTCAGTGATAAAGAGATCTTGCCCTTTGCGAGAACATGGATGGACCTAGAGGGTATTATGCTAAATGGAACAAGTCAGAGAAAGACAAGTGAACTGTCCTCACTTACATGTGGAATCTAAACAAAAGCAGAAAGAGGGGTGCCGGGGGGGCTCGGTTGAGTGTCCGATTCTTGATCTCAGCTCAGGTCATGATCTCATAGTTTGTGAGGTTTAGCCCCGCACTGGGATCAGCCCTGTGGAGCCTCTTTGGGCCACTCTCCCCCCACCCCGCCCCCTCCATTGCTCACATGGGCTCTTTTCAAAACAAACAAACGTTAAAAAAAAAAAAAAAAAAAAAAAAGCAGAAACACAGCCATAAATGCAGAGAACTGATGCTTGCCATGGGTGGGGGGAATGGCAAAATGGGGGGACGAGGCTGCCAGCTATGCAACCACCAAGTCACCAGCGTGAAAGCAACAGCACAGGGAAGGCAGGGAACAGACGGTAGCTCACTTGTGGGCAAAAGAACCTTCATAAAAATAACCAGAATGTTCATAAATTTACAGGACTAATTTGTATTCTACATGGACGTACCTCATTTTCTCATGCTCTGTGTTAACAAGCTTTACAAATACCGCATCTTTCACACAAACTGAAAGCTGCACTGCACTGAGCATGCCTAGTGGCACGCCGTTCCCCAATACCATCTGCTCCCTTCCTGTCTCTGCGTCGCAGCTTGGTAATCCTCGCGGTGTCTGAGAAATTTTCCTTAGGTTTATTATGCTCATCTGTGACCAGTGATCTGATGCCACTACTGTGATTGTTCTGGGGAGACGCAAACCACACCCACAGAGGACGGTGAACCTCACTCATCGCTAAAGGTGTGCGTCCTGACTGTGCCACCCACTGGCCATTCCCAGGCCTCCCTCCCTCTCCTTGGGCCTCTCTATCCCCTAAGACACAACAATATTGAAGTTAGTCCTCACAATAACCCTGTGATGGCCTCTGAGTCTTCAAGTGAAAAGTCACACATCTCAAATAAAAGCTAGAAACCATCAGGGGCGCTCGGGTGGCTTGGCTGTTTGAGCGTCTGACTCTTCTGCTCAAGTCAGGATCTCGGTTCATGAGGTCAAGCCCCCATGGCCGCTGTGCTGACGGTGTGGAGTCCGCCTGGGACTGTCTCCCTCTCTCTCTCTCTCTGCCTGCTTGTGCACTCGTTCTCTTCTCTCTCACACTCTCAAAATAAAATAAGCTAGAAATGATCAAGCTTACTGACG
This sequence comes from Hyaena hyaena, assembly GCF_003009895.1. Taxonomy (NCBI): domain Eukaryota; kingdom Metazoa; phylum Chordata; class Mammalia; order Carnivora; family Hyaenidae; genus Hyaena; species Hyaena hyaena. The sequence goes on from NW_024080806.1 coordinate 49,343, forward strand.
AAGGTGTGTCGTAGGTCAGGAGAAGCCAGAAGCCAGGCTCTTGCACCAGTCGGCCACATTGTGAATCAGAGGACGAGCTCTTGAAGGAAATGCAAGGTGCTGGTCTGGGGAACACACAAGTAAGAAATGCCATCGGCTTACTGCTGATGCGGAGAAAGCACAAGTGGTCTGGATAGAAGATCAAATCCTAACATTCCCTGAAGCCGAAATCTCCCCCAGAGCAAGGCCAGCCTCTCTTCAGGTTTATGAGGGCAGGCGTAGGGGGTGGGGGGGGAGCTGCAGAAGAAATGCCTGAAGCTGGTGGAGCTTTAAGAGTCGTCTCTGTGACCTCGTCTCCGTGACCTCGCAGTGCAAGGTGGAGGGGCAAGTTCTCCAGACACGTGGTCAATATTAGCCAGGTAGGCACTAACACTGGCTACGCCCAATGAAAGATGATCAATATAGATGAAACGGGATATAGGGGAAGACACCATCTCGGACTTATAGGTAGATAGAAGTCAGTGCCTGGTTTTAAACTTCGAGAGGCTGACTCCTGTTAGGGGCTAATGCGGCTGGTTACTTTGGGAGGAAGCCCGTGCTCACTGACCTTCCACAAACCCTAGCACCCTCCAAAACTTCGCTAAGTCTGTCCTGCCTGCGCTTCGTAAGTGGAACAGAGCCCGGACGACAGCACGTGTGTCTACAGCATTGCTTCCTGAGTGCTGTAACCTCAGTGCTGAGGCCTACTGCTCACCGAGGCCCTTTACAGATTGTGACTCCTCACGGCCAATGCGCCCGGCCACCCCCGAGCCCCTCACGGCCAGTGGGCCCGGCCAGCCCAGTGGAAATGGGTAAGGGAACTAATACTCTTCTCATAGTGCTGACACAACACCCATGCTGCAGCCCATGGATCGAGGAGTCACTTCAACTTTCAAGTCTTATTATTTAAGAAATGCATTCCGTAAGGCTATTGCTGCCATAGACAGTGGTTCCTCTGATGGGTCTGGGCAAAGTAAATTGAAAACCTTCTGGGAAGGATTCTCAATTCCAGATGCTATTCACACTCAAGACTCATGGGAAGAAGTCAGAATATCCACGTTCACAGGAGAACAGGAGTTGGGGGGAGTCAGTCCCAGCCCTCACGGATGACTGTGAGGGGCTCACGGCCTCAGTGGAGGGAGTCGCTGCAGATGGGGTGGAAACAGCCAGAGGCCCAGAATCAGAAGCAGGGCCTTTCGATGAGGCTGAATGGCTGCAATGTCAGGGATGACGAGCTGCTTCTCGTGGGTTCCTGAGACAGGATTTACTCAAGACTCTTGAAATGACAACAGAGGACTTAGAATGTCACATACACTTGGCTGTGAAGCAGCAGCATGTGGGAGAGCACTGACCTCAACTCTGAAAGTTCCCCTGTGGGTCAGATGCTACCAAACAGCATCACCTGCTGCAGGAAATCCTTCCAGAAAGGAAGGGTCAGTCGCTGCAGCAAACTTCACTAGTTGTCTGATTTCAGAGATGGCCATGGCCACCCTGATCTGTCACAGCCGGCACCCGACCCTCCACTGGTGACGATTAGGACTCCCTGAGAGCTCAGGTGGTTGGCTTTTTTTTTTTTTTTTTTTAGCAACAAAGTGTTTTCTTAACTAAGATGTGTATTTTTTTTTTTTTTTTGCCACAATGCTACTGCGCTCTTAATAGACTACAGAGTAAACGTAAGTTTTACACGCGCTGGGAAACGGAAAAATCCATGAGGCTTGCTGCATTTCCACACTCGCTCTACCGTGGTGGCCTGGAACCACACACAAGCATCTCCGAGGTGCTGCTTGTAGAAGGAAAACTGGAAACTCAGCAGACACAGGGAAACCACACTACACATTCCTCAACACACAGCGGGTTAAATAAATACCTTGAGACAGATAAACCTCCAGGCAGAACCTACTGAAAACTACAGGATTCCCACAAAATCAGCATGAATACAGTTAACATGTACATTAAAAACAAAGAAAGACCACAAAGCCCAATGAGTAACCCATCTCTCCACGTTCAGTGAAGAGAAGTGAGACCCACCCAGAACAAAGCTACAGGATAAAGGAAACGATAAAAATCAGATCACACTTAAGACTTCCTCACACAGGCTGGCCAAAGTGACAAACCGTTAGATACACGAAGAAAAAAGGGAGACTAAACTCGGAGATGGAAATGGGGGCATCAGCAATGACAGCACAAGAATCAGAAAGATCAGGGAACACCTGGACAGCCTAGAAGGGTAGACACATTCCTAAAAACACACCCCTACCAAGTGTGAAGACAGAAAAATCTGGGAAGATCAGTAACTGATGAGGACACCGGATCAGTATCACCAAAAATCAAAACCGCAATCGCCTCCCCATTGAAGACGACCCCAGTACAGTATTTCTTCACGGTGAATTCCAAACTTTTAATGACAAGTGAACACCAATTCTTATCTAAACCTTCCAAAAAACTGAGAGGTGAACAGTGTCGGCTTTCTTTCAACAAAACAGAGAAAAATGCCTGCAGATGTTCTGTTAATACATATGCAGACATGGATTCATCTATAAAAAACACTCTCACGTTTTTGGAACCTGGAAAATTGTATTTTTTAAGTTATTACGAACATTAGTTAATAATTAAGAAATGATGTCCCCGTTCACATAAATTCTCCAAGTTCCTTACCTTGAAGTACTGTCTGACTTTTTCTCGCAGGAAGTCTGGGTTTTCCTCAAGGCGCTGGCGGAACTGCGCCACCTGGGTCCCCAGCTGCAGGAGCTGTATCGGGTCCCCGTCGTGGTTCCAGCAGGGGGCGATGTACTGCAGCCAACGATACCAAGTCCACGCGCACCTTACTCAGCACGCTCTGTGTTTGCTCAGTAAAAGTCACACGTGACATTTTATTAAAACATCAGTCTCTATGTTTAAAAACACCACCGATGACTGTTCAAAACAAAAACTGAGTCATTCTTTGGTTAGGAAAATTTCAAATCTGGTTTTTTTCCAATAAAATAAAGAACGGGTTTTAAAAGTATTTTTAGAAAACATAATTACCAACTATCAACAGTTATAGGCCTCTTTCCGTAAGTCTTTAGTGTCAATCTATCTTGCATAAAAACATAAGTTTTCAAATAGCCAGTTGCACTAGTAAAAAGACACAACATATTATAAAACTAAGTTAAAAATAAACGTATCAGATCCAAAACAGCACAGCTTTCCAGGTTGAGAGGAAAGGCGCTGTGAATATCTGTATTTTCAGTGCTGTCGGCACCCCCTGGTCACGATAGGTAACGCAAAACAAAACCCGCAAACAGAGCCCGAGAGGAAGGAGGCAGGTGAGAAGTTACACACAGACGTCAGGGCGAGTCCGAAGCTGACGGACTGATGCTTCATCTGTATTTCGATTTTATGCAGGAGAGCCTCAATTTGGTCATCTTCAAATCCTTTCCTAGAAAACGGAGACGAAGATGTTAAAAAGAAATAGATGATATTGCAACGAGGCACAGGGGGAACCTCTGAACAACCATAAGTGAACGGATATGCGTCTGATGAGGTTAAAAAGCCCAAGGATGGGGGGGAAGGGGGGGCTCCACGCAGAAAGCATCAGGGATGCAGAAGGCCAGCCGCCGGCCCACAGCCCCACGCACTGGAGAACATCCTCGATGGTGCGGTCGATGAGGTCCCGGACGGCCTGGACATCCTGCTGCGCGACCCCCTGCAGGCCCACGCTGAAGTAGGCCTCCCTGGTGGCGCCATTGTACCTGCGACACAAGGACGGGCCGAGCTGTGGCACAGGGCAGACCCTGCAGCAGGCACGTTCCGGGCGCAGCGCGCTTCGCTGGAGGGTCCCGTGCTCCCAGCCACACGGCCACAAACGCGTGAGACTTCCCCGAGAAAGCCAACGACAGCAGTGCCCTCAGACATGTGTTCCGCACATACAACTGCCCGGTTACATGCATGGCCACTTAACATTTCTAAAACCCAACACCATTTAAACTTCACAGAGCTATGGCAGAATTTAATCTAGAAACAGAACAGCTGAGCTTTTACAAAATTTTACGATTTGAAAGAGTAGTAACAACCTGGCTTTTAAAACGGGCAGCAGTATGCCACTCTGAGATCTTGAACAAGCGATCTTTCTACTTTCTTTTCCCAAGCGCCCCCTCCAGGAGATGTGCGAATCTGTACCAGGCCCATAACCCAACACACAGTTCTGTGCTTGGGGCGGGAGCGGAGCTGACTGGAGACTGTGGGTGTCGAGCACCCTCCGTCCCTAACCCCACCCACCAGATGCCAACACCCTCCCTAGTCGTGTCCGGACACTGGCTAGCATGAAAACCGGCCCTGATCACAAACCAGTGATGTGACCATAAAACTTACCCAACATCCGGAGAGAAGTCTGTGCCAAGTCCAGACTCAATTAAGGCTTTGTAGAAGGGGGAGTTGGGCCCGCTGATCAAGAGTGAGGACAGAAGGTTTAACGTGAAGGCTTCAAACGTATCAGTGATGCTTAACGTAAAAGGATGGGGGAGAAAGAGAAGCCGGGGGCCCTCGTTAATGTTTTCAAAATCATTACAATCACCAATAAATTGACACTTCTATTTCCAAAGCTGACCTAATACAACCTCTATTTTAAGGTATATGGATAAGAGAGAATAATTATTGTTTGGCTTGCAAAGCTCTAATAGGCTGATCTAGGGTCCCAAACCATGAGCGGATTTAGCCGCGTGTCGGATGCTACCGTATTACAGTGTGCCAAGCACCCTGACCCGTCTCCCCTTCATTAAGCTGCACCATCCACACGTGGATACAGCAGCGGGCAGAGGACCCCTCCTGCCCATGTGCCCCAGGCGTCTGCTTCTCTACAACTACAAGCTCTGGCTGTCGCACGTCTTCGTCTAGCGCGTGTTCACTGCGCTCCTCTCACGCTCAATGGCATCGGAGGCCCCACCCCCACAAGTGCTAACTGCTGTCCGAGCCAGCTTTCTCCACAGAAATAAGCTTTAAAATGTAGTGAGAAGAGAAGTGGCATTTTTCTGGACGGCTAGTGAAAGTCAATTCCCCTGAACCATCCCCGAGGCTGCTAAAACCCCCGTGCCCTCCGCCAGCTGCTGGGCCTGGAAATCCCGACCGCCGACCATCTGCACTTGGAGAACCCACCTCCGACCTGCCAGCCTGCACCTTCTCGATGTCGCAGCGGGCACTTACTCTGGTAAGAGGAAGCCGACCCCGACGGTTGTTTGTTTGGAGGAATCTGCAGCCAGGGAGTCTGGGCCACACGTTATCTGGAATTCTCTCTGTAAAACGACACGATGCTTTAAGTAGGTACGAACTGTGAATAACTAGGTTTAATCTGGTATAAGGTACCTGTATATGTATAAAGTGGTCCAAAAGAGATGCTTTTCACTAAATTAACTTTCTTCTCAAACAAATAACCCTTCCTTAGGCTCGAGAAGCTCTCACATTCAAGTCAGAGCCCTCAATGCTGGAAAAGCCTACGATTAACACACAGTCTGATTCTCCACCTCAATGCACTGAGTGTCAGTGCTCCAGATGGGCACTTACTGGCTTATCCCAAGGCTTCTGAGTGGGCACTGCAGTATTTGGCTCAATTTTCTCAAATTTGCTCAGTGCTTCTTCCTGAATTTGTTTCAGATGCTGTTCTAACGGGAAACTGCCGTACGTGAAGAACCTGAAATGTTCAGAGAATATATTAGAGTCCGGCTCAGCTGACGTGATTAGAAACCTCCCCGGATGGCTTTCTGCATCAAATGAAGGTACGCAGAGTAGGAAAAGCCCGAGCCCCTCACCCCACGGACACCACCAGACCCAGGTCTGTCGAGCTGAATAAGCCAGAAAACCACGGCGCTGGCAGAACAAATGCCACAGCTGCACGCAGAGCAGAGAACGCATCCCAGGGGGACGGCGGGCAGGGTGGCCGTGGGGAGTGAAGTGGACCAGCCGACTGTCTGCTGCAGGAAGGCCCGCGGGCGGGGAGAGGCGCCCACACAGCAACACGGAGCCCGGAGCACCTGGCTGCGAGAACCAGAGGGGCGGATGTCACGCGTTCTGACAACCGAGGAGACTTGAACCTGGAACTTTAAACACCAGCTGCCTCCTTCTGGGAGAACCCGGAGGTGACAGGATGACAGCCAGCCAGCGGAGACGAGCACAGCGGCCTCACAGGAGGGAGAGACAGGGACGATGAGGACTCCTCCAGGAACAAAGGAGCAGGTGGGCGCCACTTCCGTCCCCTGCGCCCCCCCCCCCCCCCCCCCCCCCCCCCCCCCCCCCCCCGCACAGACAGCCGCCTGCAGGAGCCGACTGAGCTCAGGCACCCGGGACCTGACCGTCTCTGCGGTGCCCCCCAGCCAGGCGCGCCTCAACCCGTCCCGGGGCTCGGCTCCCACAGCACACCAGGGTGCCTTCCCACACTGTGGGGTGGCGGTGCTGACGGCAGCTGGCCACCTCTGGCGAAGGACACACACACCTTAAGCTGCATGCCCTGTGCACGTGCGCTTTGCGGGTCCCCTCAGCTGACCCGTCTCCTGGACAGCAGCACGTCCCCTCTGGCAGAGGACCAGTGTCACCTTGTTACAAGCGTGTACCTGCCTACTACTGTCAAGAGCAGGGGACACGGCTGACCTTCCCAACACCCAGAAACAGATCCTGAGGGCGAGGCACAGCGAGGACGCAGAGGGACGTGTCCCAGAGGAAAGAACTGGACAAAGAGCAGCAAGAAACTTCAGCAAAATGGAGAAATGTAACATGCCTGACGGAGAAGTTCAACTAATGGTCATAAAGACACTCACTGGACTTGAGAAAGGAGTGGAGGACCTCAGTGAGACCCTCAACACAGACAAAAAGAAACAATCAGATGACGAACGCAACAAATGAAACACACTAAGGGGAAGAAGCAGCAGACTGCAGGAAGCAGACGGAACGTCCTCAAGCTGAGTGGTGTGTGTGTGTGTGTGTGTATGTGTAATGACAGCAGGCTTAGAGAGCTCAGTGACACCATCAAATACAGTAGCATCTGCAATATAGGGATTCCAGAAGAAGAGCGACAAAACGGGGCAGACAGTTTATCTGAAGAAACAAGAGCTGAAAACTTCCCTCACCTGGAGAGGAAATCCAGATCCAGGAGGCCCAGAGAGCCCCTGACATAACCAACCCACGAAGACCCACACCGAGACACCCAGTAATTAAAATAGCAAAAAGAGCAGTAAAGAGGAAATTTTAAAAGCCACGAAATGAAGTCACACACAGGGGAAACCCCATAAGGCCACTAGTGGATTTTTCAGCAGAAACTCTGCCGGCTTGACGGGAGCATCAAAAGGTGCTCGGTGCTGAGAGGCAAACGCCGCAGCCAGCGAGGCTCTGTCCCAGAAGGCTGCTGCTCAGAACAGGAGAGATCGAGTTTCTCAGGCGAACAGAAGTTAAAGAAGTTCGTGATTACCCAACTAAACCTACAAGACATTAAAGCAGACTCAGTGGAAAGGAAAGACCACTAATGAGGAGGAAAAGTTAGAAACACAAGAACAGTAACAAGTCTATCTGTAAAAATCGGTCAAGGGACTCACAACTTAAAAGGATATAAAGTACGACACCACATGCCTAAAATATCCAGGAGGGGTAAAAAAAAAAAAAATGGGTTCAAACTGAAGCACACATTAACTTAATACAGACTGCTATGTGCTGAAGAGGTCAGATACAAGCCTAACGGTAACTGTTTATCAAAAACCAGTAACAGATGTGAAAAAAACAAGCAGAAAAGAATCCAAGTATATCGCTAAAGAAAACCAACTACGGTAAGAGAACAAGAAAGAAAGGAACAGAGAAATAGAAAATAACCATAAAACAGGTAACAAAATGGCAGTAAGTACATACCTATGAATAATTGAACGTACAGAACCAAATGCTCCAATCAGAAGATACAGGGTGATGGAACACAGAAAAACCAAGCCCCTGTATACACTGCCTACAGAAGCCTCATTTCAGACTGAAGGGCACCTGGAGACTGAATGTGAAGGATGGAGAAACGTCTACCATGCAGGTGGAAGTGAAAAGAAAGCCAGGGTAGCAATACTTACATTGGATGGAATAAACCCGAAAACAAAGTCTGTAACAAGAGACAAAGGAGGGCACTATGTAATCATAAAGGGAACTGGGGCACCTGTGTGGCTTAGTGGGTAAACGTCTGACTTTGACTCAGGTCATGATGGCATAGTTCGTGAGTCTGAGACCCACATCAGGCTTTGTGCTGACAGCCTGGAGCCTGCTTCAGATCCTGTGTCTCCCTCTCTCACTGCCCCCTCCCCCCATGCTCTGTGTCTCTCTCTCAAAAAAAAAAAAATAAAAAATAAACAAACATTAAAAACGAATCATAAAGGGAACAACCCAACAAGAAGATATAACAACTACAGGTGAGCCAGGGGACTCAATTGGTTAAGTGTCTGACTTTGGCTCAGGTCATGATCTCGCGGTTCATGGGTTCAAGCCTCATGTCGGGAGAGAGACACACACACGAAATGGGTCTGAGACCCGCATCGGGCTCTGTGCTGACAGCTCAGAGCCTGCTTAGGATTCCGTGTGTATGTCTCTCTCTGTCCCTCCCCTGCGTGCATTCTGTCTAATATTAAAAAAAAATTTTAAAGAAGATGTAACTATAATATCAATGTGCTCAACACAAAAACATCCAATACATAAGGCAGCTAATTACAAACATAATGGAAGAAACTGACTGCAATACAGCAATAGTAGGGAACTTTAACACCCCACTACATCAATGTACAGACCATCTAAACAGAAAATTTAAAAAAACTATGGTTTTGAATGACACACTGGACCAAATGGATACAACAAATACTCAGAACATTCCAACCTAAAACAACAGAATATACATTATTTGCAAGTGCACATGGACCATTCTTCAGGATAGATCACATACGGCACAAAACAACTGTCAAAAAACTCAAAAAGACTGAAGTCATACCATACATCTTTTCTGACCGCAACACTATGAAACCTGAACAATCACAAGAAAAGATCCAGAAAGAGCACTTATATGGAGGTTAAATAACATGCTACTAAGAAATGAGTGGGTCAACCAAGAGAACATCAAAAAAACATATGGGAACAAATGAAAATGAAAACACAGTGGCCCAAATCCTTTGGTTGGTCTAAGAGAGAAGTTTATAGCAATACAGTCCTACCTCAAGAAGCAAAAAAATCTCAAATAGACAACCTAGAAAAACAACAAAGAAAATCTCGAACCAGAAGGAAGGAAATAATAGATTAAAGCAGAAATAAATGATACACAAAACTAAAAAAATAGAACACATCAATGGAACCAGGAGCTGTTTCTTTCAAAAGAGCAACAAAATGGATAAACCTTTAGGAGGACCCATCAAAAAAGGGAGGAGTCAAACAAAACCAGAAACGAGAGAGGAGAAAGAACAGCCAACACCACAGAAACACAAAGGATTACAAGAGATTATGAAAACCCATATGCCAACAAACTGGACAACCTAGAAGAAATGGATAGATCCCAAGAAACATATAAACTACCAAAACTGAATAGGAAATTCGAACAGACCAATAACCAGGAAAGAAAGAGTCAGTAACTGAAAACCCCCAATAAAGTCAGACCAGATGGCACCACAAGCGAATTCTACCAAACATCTAAGCAAGGTTAATATCCTTCTCAGACTTTTCCCAAAAATAGAAGGAAAACTTCCACATTGATCCTATGAGGCCAGCATTACCCAGATACCAAAACCAGATAAAGATATCACACACAAAAGAGAGCTACAGCCATTATCTCTGATGTACATTGATACAAAAACCCTTAACAAAATATTAGCAATCCAAATCTAACAATATATTAAAAAAATTATTCACCATGACCAAGCAGGATCTATTCTCAGGATGCAAAGATGATTCAACATTCACAAATCAATCAGTGTGCTACATCACATCGGTACGAGAAGGAACACGGGGGAGCATGGGGGACTCAGTCAGTTAAACGTCTGACTCTTGGTTCCGGCTCAGGTCGTGATCTCATGGTTCATGAGGTCACGCCCTGCATCGGGTTCCATGCTGCCAGTGCGGGGCCTGCTTGGGATTCTCTCCCTCAGCCCTTCCCCCACTCACACATGTGCTTCTCTCTCTCACTTTCAAAACAACCTTAAAAAGGGGTAAAAGGCATCCACGCTGGTAAGAAGAGCCAAAACTGTCACTATTTGCAGAGGACACATTACACATACAAAACCCTAGAGACACCCACACCACAAGCTCAGTAAATGATGTAAGAGAACGTCAACTCTCTCCCAGACCTTTTCATGTTCCAATATTTTACACGGGAAGATCATTGCAACACAATTTTACAAAAGGAAAAACTCACAAATGCTCCCTTCATCTCATTAAAGACGACTCCTTTGAAGGTCAGGGGCGTCTGGGGGTCCCTCTCTCTCTGCCCTTCCCCTGCTCGCGCTCACTTTCAAAAATTAAAGTAACACCACAAAGCTTTAAAATAACAAGTTCTCGCCGCAGACTTTCAGAATGAGCATCACCGTACCAGACAGAAGCCACCCAGTGAGCGAGGAAACAGTACGCTTCCCGGGTTCCTGAGCGGACGGTTCTCGGCCACGTGCGGGAGAAGCCGTGTCGTTTACTGCGTGCAAACAACTCTGGATCAACCACCAATTCAGCACCACGACGAAGCATTACCTAGCGTTACTGGGGTGGTAATGGGTGGCGTGGAACTGTTTGAGCTGCTCCCACGTGAGGTCTGGGATGCACAGCGGGTGGCCCCCGGAGATCACCGAGTACGTGTGGTCAGGCAGGAGGTGGTTCTGAAGGTGCTGCGAGAATATCCTCTCGTTATCCGTCTTCAAATTAAAAAAATTATACACGTCAGTATAAAATAACACACAGGCGTTGTTACGATACGACGCAGCAGATGGCCAACACTTGGGGAGCACATGCCTGTAACACCCCTGCGACTCACACCGTGGCAAATGTCGGGGCAGAGACACTGTCTAACAAAGCCGCGCACCCCCAGTTTCTGCTCAGGACCCGGAAGAGAAGAGAAATACTGTGCAGTGTGCACGGCCCACGCCAAGCACACAGCGGAGGGCCGGGCAGGGGTGTGTGCAACACCATATGCAAGGGTCGCTGGCCGTGAGCTGAGGGAGAGATCTGTGGGCTTCTGGAGCAAAGGCTGTCACTCAAACTTGAGTTTGCAGAAGGTTCCGGAAGGCAAGAGGCTCAAAGCAAGTATCAACACCTAGGGAAGCAGCCCGTGTGAGGGCAGAGCTCCAAAGTGCAAGGGGCTGTGAGGACAGAGCCCCGGAGAGACGCTCTCACGCTGCTGGGTCTCAGGGGCCTTCATACCCTATAGCTCAGGGAGGCCTCCGAAGAGCTTTTGGTGACACGGGTTTCCTGACACATAGGAGCGTGTGTGTGTATAACTCTGTTGTTACAAACAAAGCAGAGACCTTTTAAAAGTCACCTGTTCACTCATAATCTTAACCCATCGTTACATGTTCACAGATATTTTTTAACAGCAGAAATACTGAGACGAATGGTGCTGTTTCTGCACATTTTGCAAACACTCTTCTCAGTGTCCGGCTTAACAAGAGACCGCTAGGTCCTCCAGCTTCTGGGCCCAATAAGCCGTTACCATCGACGCGTCACGCAGGCTTGGGGGCCGCACTTGGGGAAGAACGAGGACCCATGGCAACGTCTTACCGCCACTGCACGCAGTTCTATCTCCCGGACTGCAGCAGCCCCGACGCCGGGGCCCAAGAGCGAATGGGACCCGGGTCCTAGGAAATCGGGAGTGTGGCCTCCCGCTGTCCCCGGGCCGGTGCTCGCGGCACTGTCCCCGGTGAGTTCAGCAGCACCCACACCACAAGCTCAGTAAATGATGTAAGAGAACGTCAACTCTCTCCCAGACCTTTTCATGTTCCAATATTTTACACGGGAAGATCATTGCAACACAATTTTACAAAAGGAAAAACTCACAAATGCTCCCTTCATCTCATTAAAGACGACTCCTTTGAAGGTCAGGGGCGTCTGGGGGTCCCTCGGATTCTCATGTTCCAGTCGCCATCCTTCCTGCCTAAATAACGATCAATGATCACGCAGTGACAGGGACTCTCACGCTAGTGCCCAAATCTGTCCATCCTTACTCACCAGAAATCTAGTTCCCGCAGGCAGGGGAAAAAGGCTGCATCCAAGTACACAGACAGGAGATTCTGGAAGTCCTTGGGGTTTTGTGTGGAGAACGGGTACAGAGTATAATCGCTAGCTGGGTATAAAGGAGATTTTAGAATTCGCCAGATGTCCAGGGGCGTTAGCCTCTTGCAGCCTCACCCCGTCCCCAACAGCGAGCCCCTGCTGTCCAGGGCTGCCCCTCCGGCTCGGGACAGGCATCCCGTCCCATGCCTAGAAAGATGACCCCGTCCGCAGAAAGCTGATGCCACGCGCTTGTTAACCGCGGCCCTCACAGCACTCCCGGGCTCACACCGGCTGCTCCGTTTCCAAACACCACCACCCAGCAGTGATGTAACGCTACTGACGTCAAGTCTTATGGCGAATTTTCCAGAAACATCTCAGCTGCCTCCCCCCCACCCCCAAGACCCCAGTTTGTACAATCTGACCCCGACGCGGCTTTCCTGGAAGATGAAACGTCCAGCCACGTCCCACTGGACTAGAGGAGGCCAATCTCTCCGGGGCTCAGCCGCCGCTCCGCCCTCCCCGCCGAGGAGCCCCGTGGGCACGGCCCCCTCCCGGACGCCCGCCGACCTGCTGACCTGTGAAGGCGTTCATGAAGGTGGACAGGGACCTATTCAGCATCTTGAAGAAGGGGTCTCTGCACGGGTACTTGCGGGAGCCGCACAGGACCGTGTGCTCCAGGACGTGGGGGACGCCGGTGCTGTCCAAGGGCGTGGTGCGGAACTGCAGGCTGCGCAGGCCCGCGGCGGGAGGTCAGGGCGGCGCCTCCCCAGCCCGTGACCCCGCAGCTGTCGGCCCAGCCACCGTGACGCCGCAGCCTGACCGCAGCGCACACACCCGCCAGTTCACACTACACACTTGCAGGGTCCATAGCTCCAGACACACATTCAGTCACCCTTCTCCGTGCGTGTTCAGGACACAGCCGACAAAACTAAACATTCCTGAACCAGGACCCTCAACTATGTCTCGCTCGGTCCACGCTCTCTGCGGAACGTTCGCCCCCCCGCCACACACCTGAACAAGTTGTTGGTGTCTTCTCGGGCCAAGTGCAAGTATCTGGCTCCTGTGCGGTCATGGCTAAGCTTCACCGCCGTCAGGCACAGTTCGGGGATGTCCGTGACCTGAAGGAGACCTAAACTCAGACGGAGAAGCACTGAGCGGTGACATTCCGTGCACTGCAGGGCCGGGCTTGTCTGCCGCTAATCGGGCGGCACCAGAAGGCTGGCATGTCGCGGCTGGGGGCACGCAGAAACCACCCCATCCACACCCTGACCCTGTGAATGAGCAAAGGCCTAGGGCTGACAATCTATGCACGTCTTCTTTTTGAGTGCTTACTGTTTGCTAGACATCTTCTCAAGAGTGCACGGTAATCCCGTGGGAGAGGGACCCTCACCCCTATCTACAGATGAGAACACTGAGGTGCAGAGCTGGGCTCAGAGTGGGCGTCTGAACCCACCGATCACAGCAGGCTGCTCTGGAGGAGTCCTGCTCCCACCGGCAAGGCCCGCGGTGTGGCTTCCTTGTCTACCCAGCATCTCAGGAAAGCCCAGAACGGGCACCCTGGGACGGAGCTTCGCTTCTCTAGTTTAGAGTCCTAAGGAGTTCTGGGGGTGGGCTGGGGCTCTCTCCAGCTCCCTGCTCCTGGGGAGTGGGGGCCCAGAATGGTCCAAATCACCACCGATAAAACCAAATGCATCCTGGGGTGCCTGGGGGGCTTGGTCAGGTAAGCATCTACTCTTAATTTTGGCTCAGGTCATGATCTCATGGTTCATGAAATCGAGCCCCATATGGGGCTCTGCGTTGACTGCGCGGAGCCTACTTGGAATTCTCTCTCCCCCTCTCTCTCTCTCTCAAAATAGATAAACCTAAAAAAAGCTCTTTTTAATAATACAAAAGAATAAATAAGTTCTTACATAAAATACTTCTGGGCGTATTTTCCCTCCAAGCATCTGCAGCTCTCTAAGACTAGAGCAAATGCCTGCTTCCTCCCTGACAGGCTGAAAACAGGTCTTCCTTTTTAAACTTGCACATATTTTGGGGCACCTGGGGGGGCTCAGTCAGTTAAAGGTCCAACTTTGGCTGAGGTCATGATCCCGGTTCATGCTCTGTGCTGACAGCTCAGAGCCTGGAGCCTGCTTCAGATTCTGTGTCTCCCTCTTTCTCTAAAATAAATAATAATAAAACATTAAGAAAACTTAAGGAGGGGCACCTGGGGGCTCAGTCGGTTGAGCGTCTGACTCCAGCTCAGGTCATGGTCTCGCGGTTCGTGGGTTCGAGCCCCACACTGGACTCTGTGCTGACAGCTCGGAGGCTGCAGCTGCTTCCTGTTCTGTCTTCCTCCCTCTCTGCCCCTCCTCCTGCCTGCAGTCTGCCCGCCCCCAAATAAACATTAAAAAAAAAAACAAGGAAAAACCAAACAAGCGCACCGTCACCCCAGCACGGGCGTCCCCAGCTACGGAGCCCGGCAAAGGCGCTGCAGAAACAGCTGCACGTCCCAGGCTGTGTCGTCCCGCCGAGCCGGGGCCTCTCTGCCTCAGTCACGTTAGAGCATCACTGCGACAGCCACACTGTTCATCACCCCCGCTTTCCAGGGGCTGCGAAAGTGACTCAGCCGTGCTCACGGCGAGCTGCCGGCAGGGCAGAGGTCGGAGCCCCGGGGTCCCGAGTGCGTTCCGGGGGCTCCCACACAAATGACACTGCTTACAGGGGCCTGTAAGGCCTGCGGAGTTTCCAACTAGTACAGTATTTCTGTCTCGGAACTTAGACGGACGTATTTAAAATCAGCCAGTACGTGAACTGTCTGCCCCCAACAGCTCTCCAGGTTACCTACTGCTCAAATGAGGACCATGTGTTCATAACTTTCTGTAAGACTTGAAAACAGAGCGAAACAACTCGGAGGTCCTCACAAACAGTACATACCTTGAGTCCAGGCCCCCCCGCACGGCCCTCAGGGGCTTCCTGAGGCCCCCCTCCTCGCCCCCCTGCACCTCTGTCTGTCCCTGTGCCCTGCCCGGAACTGCTGTCCCGAAGTGTCAGCCCACAGGCAGGCGGCTGCCCTGAAACACGTTCCCTTCTCCCGGAACCTGTCCCTCCGCTACGCCCCCCGCCCCCACCTCCCATGTTCTCCTTGTACCACAGCCGCACCGTGTCCTCCTGGGCTGTGTGCTGCCCGCCCCTCCCCTGCGAGAAGTGTCACCCACAGCATGAGGCCAAGGGCCAGTCAGTGACGTGAAATACATAGTTTTCAATTACTGTGTAAAAGAAAAAAAAAACAAGGTGAACACAACATTCAATAAATGCAGGACCACAATCCGCCTTCTATGATGCTGAAACCCCAGTGGCTCAAAGTCAAAGTTTTTGCCTGAGTGCGGAACAAACTCGTGCTAGGAAGACACACCCCAGGTGGATGGGGGTAGATGGGGGCCATCTTTACTCAGCGCAGTGTATCCAGACACATCCACGCGCTAGACGCATGGAAATCCTGAAATCTAAAGAGGCACTAGGCTTGCAGGCTGGGATCAAGGCAGGGACGGGAACCGGACTTACTTAAGCAACTCCAGTCAGAAGAGCGCACTGAAGTCAGGGGCCACCAGGGCCCGGGACAGACACAGACACACACAGACACACACACACACACCCCAGCAAGACGCACCTGGCTTACGGTGAAGCCGTGCAGCCGCTGTCCCACCCGGAGCCGCCGTGCCCGCTCGCAGGCTGTGCTGCCCCTCCTCCTCTGGGCTCCGAGGCCGGCGCTGCCCGTGGACGGAAGGAAATCAAGGTTAGATGCTTCTGCGGAGGCCTGTGGCTCGTGTCATTCAGCCACACCGTGAGGACATTTTTATGTGATAAAGACAATTCAAGGACAAATTAAGCCTTACATTCTCCAAACAGATTCCAGAAAACGAATTTCGGTAGTTTAGTAAAGTTTGTTCAATTTTATGACCCCTATCTCAGCTCAACTAAAGCCTCATGATATCAACTAACAGATGCATGTCGCAAGCCCTGTATATATAAACGCTCAGAAGTAACTATAACCTAACTATGCTACCAATTTCCTTCACCCGCAGAAAAACAACGCTCATGTGGAAATGACGTTTTCTGTCTCAGGACACAGTACTGCCACAAGCTCCGTACACACCTATGGAACTGGTAAAGCGTAAGACGGGACCTCACCAGGAACCCCTACACTGCGGTTCGCTGCGCAGGTGGTAACAACTCTGGAATAGCATTTGGCATCACTTAAATCAGAGTTATCGGCGCACCTGGGTGGTTCAGTCGGTTGAACATCTGACTCTTGAAGTCCGTGCAGCTCATGATCTCACGGTTGGTGGGATCGAGCCCTGAGTCAGGCTCTTTCCTGACAGCACACAGAAGCTGCTTGGGATTCTCTCTCTCTCTCTCTCTCTCTCTCCCCCTCCCCCCCTGCTGTCTCAAAATAAATGTATAAAAATAAAAAAAAAAATTTCATTTTAAAAATGCATCACCCTCTGATGGTGACCAGAGGGGAGGGTGTGGGGATGGGTGAAATAAACTAGCTGCTCTCGGTAGCTACTGTGTGACTGGAACATAATTTTACATACACACGTACACATACAGGTATAAAGAAGAGCAAGGAAATACACCAGAGAGAGACTGCACAGAGGGAGGGAGAGTCACAATCGTTTAGGGGTAACCTGGATAATGGGGACACAACTGTACTATATGCGTTACACAATTTTCTACACTAGCATTCTGTCCCACAAAAACGATTTCTCCTAAAGATACATGCAGAAAAGGGAAACGACAGCAACCTGGGTCAGTGGCTAGCAGGAAGACGGGCCATCATCACCCACACCCTCCCTCCTGACTCAGCTGATTCCACAAATACCGAAGAGGATTTCACATGTCCTTCACCATCAAGAACGCAACCACAAAAAGCAAATAAATGCTGGCACCCAACATGCAGAAAAAGCCCCAGTACCTCGGGGTCTCCCGCATGTATGCTGGTCACCGACTACACCTGTAAGTAATGCCCCTGCCGCCACGCTCACGCGCAGCACACGGGGACACCGACCCCACGCTCACGCGCAGCACACGGGGACACCGGACCCACGCTCACGCGCAGCACACGGGGACACCGGAACCACGTTCCCCCGCAGCACGGGCACCCCCCCGGCTTCTTCACCTGGGCCTACGGCGAAGCCGCACCATAAAACACACCGGGCTCTGCGAATCAGCAAGGACACTCCTGGCCCACTTTGAACACTCAAGGTTGGAGTGTTATCTTTTCTCCATAAAGGAGTCCATTTCTGGAAGCTCCAGTTGTACTAAGAACACGGAAGTCTCGACGACTCCCTGCCCACAATAAATAACACGGGGGCGGACAGGTTAATGAGAACCACAGGCCGACAATTACTTTAATCACGCGTATTAAAATCCACATCAATCAATGCCCATTTTCACTTCAAAAGTCCGCATACAGGGCCACCCATTCTGGGGTCGCCTAAGGTCCCAGGAGCAGGGGCCTCCTTGGGCCCGGACCCGCTTTGCCCAGACAACTCTGGCAACTGCACAGGAAGCCCCCTCCTTTGCTAGGGGAGGCGATGGGAGGAAGACCCTGCGCCGGCCCTCATCCAGGCTCTCCGCAGGACTCTGGTCGGGCTCCGGGCTCCGCGGGCGAAGGGCCTCGGGGTCGAGCTCCAGGGTCCCCGGGAGAAGGGTCTCGGGGTCCGGGCTCCCCAGGTCCGCGCTCTCCAGCCTGGGCTAAGGTTCCCGGCCATGGGAGTCAAGGCTACCCGGTGAAGGGTCTCGGGGTCCGGGCTCCCGGGGCGAAGGGTCCAGGGTCGAGCTCCGGGGTCCCAGGGAGAAGGGTCTCAGGGTCGAGCTCCGGGGTCCCCGGGTCCGCGCTCCCCGGCCTGGGCTAAGGTTCCCGGCCATGGGAGTCAAGGGTACCCGGTAAAGGGTCTCGGGGTGCGGGCTCCCCGGGAAATGGGCCTCAGGGTAGAGCTCCGGGCTCCCCAGCCCCGGCTCCGCGCTCCCCGGGAGTAGGGTCTCCGGGTCCGGGCTCCCAGAGAAAGGAGCGGTGGTGCGGCAGCCCCAGGCCCGGACGACAATGGAGAACCTTCCAGAGTCTTCCCACCGCCGGGACCGCCCCCGCCAGCCTCACCCCGACCGACCTCCCTCCTTCTCTCCCACCCGCCCGCTCTCACCCTCCCCTCAGCCGGTCCAGAACACCAGGCGCCCGAACACCGCTGCGCCACATGGCTCGTGACCTGCACACGCCGACGCAGCTTCACTTATCGCGACGCAGGGAGCGGGGGCGAGACGCACAGGCCGCGATTCCATTGGTCAGCGCGCACAGCAACGCTCTCTCCAATAGGCTGCCGAGGAAAGGGGCGGGCTCCTGATGCGGCGGGGCGGGACTCGAGGGCGGTGGGGCACGGGGTGGGCGGGGCGATGGGGGCGGAGCGTCGCGGGCGACGGAGCTTAACAGCACGGCGGGGGCGGGGCCCGCGTGAGGATTCCGGGGAGGGAGTAGCTGGGGGCGGAGTCCAGGGCGTGAGGAGGAGCGAGCAGGGTGAGGGGCGGGGACCGCGCCGCGGAGGGGCGGGGATTGCACCGTTGAGGACCGGCCTTGCAGGGCGGGGCGGGGCGGGCCTGTGCCGGGAGGGGCGGGCTCACGCCGGCCAGGTGAGAGGCGGGTTGCTCAGGCCTCCGCGCTCACAGGCCTACCTGGGGCAGTTAAGTGAGGGCTAGGGAGCCCCGGGGCGCCAGGTGCCTTAGCCCCGGCTACGTGGCTTTGTGCAAGGGTCCGCCCCAGATGGTTTCCAGGGCCACGGCACTACGACGTCCTCCTCCTCAAGACAGCTCTCGCCCAGGATGTCCCCGGGGAACCGCAGGCCCCCCCCCCCCCCCCCCCAACAAAGCGCCTGCGAGAGTGTGCAGACTCCCTGCTTTCCCCACCGGCATGCCTTGTCCGGGAAGGCGCCGCGCTTCTGAGATGTCCGAAGGACCCCCGTGCCCTTCTTGAACCGGGAGCGCAGATCCTGCGGGTGGGCCGGCCCTGCCGCTATGGGGTGGAAGGGCTCTGGGCCCTGCAGGGGCGGAGAGAGGCGCCACCTCTTAAGGCAGATGCTCAGGGCCTTGGCCTTCTCTCTTCCTTCCCCACCTCATTCTTTCCCTTGGCCCGCTCATGCAAATGGACCCAAATCTCCCTGCCCTGCTTCTGGCACCGAAGAAAGGCTCCTCCGGAGACAGGAGCCAGCTGTTTGAACATATAACTGCCCTGGCAATGATGGGGAGGGTAACCTTGCATCGAAAAGCCCCCAAAAGCCTCCCAAAAGCGCTTCGCAGTGCTGTGGATCCTGCAAGTAACTGAGCATCTCTTGATCCACAGGAGAAACCAGCTGAACCAGAACAGGTGATGATCAGAAGCAGCTCTGTGCATGTGCCTTTCTTCCGTGGAGAATCTGGGCGGCGAAGGTTACTGAGCCTCCGCGATCCTGCGGAGAGGGTTGGGTGTTATTAACCCTTCTGTGAGTGTTTAGGAAAATAAGCACTGTGAAGTTATGGTATTTTGATCTCTCTGAAGAACAGATGCTGTATAAATCCAGTAATTGCCACTTACTGGTAGATTCCCACAGGATACAACCTTACTGATGGCGACCTACACACACTAAGAATTTATAGATAATTATTTTGGAACAGCACCCACAGTTTTAACAGTCATATGTAATCTCAATATATGTTAAAAATCCCTGCAATGCAGAAATTAAACAAAAAATTGTCAGGATGCTGTATCCTATGTTTCAAAGCCACCTCCAATGTCCCAATGAAATTCACTGTTTTAGTGATAAGCAATGATCAGAAGACGTGGGGTCTGGGATGTAGAAAGGCAACCAAGTGAATATTTGAGTACGACAGCTCGGATTATATCTCCCCAGAAAGAAATGTTATGACCTCATTTGAAAATAGGGTCTTGGGGTGCCTGGGTGGCTCAGTTGGTTGAGCGTCTGACTTCAGCTCAGGTCACGATCTCTCTGTTTGTGAGTTCAAGCCCCTCATCAGGCTCTCAAGCCCCTCATCAGGCTCTGTGCTGACAGCTCACAGCCTCGAACCTGCTTTGGATTCTGTGTCTCCCTCTCTGTCTGTCCTTCCCCTGCTAATGCTCTCTCTCTCTCTCTCTCTCTCTGCTTCTCAAAAATAAACATTAAAGGGCACCTGGGTGGCTCAGTCGGCTGAGCATCCAACTTCAGCTCAGGTCATGATTTCACGGTTTGTGGGTTCAAGCCCCGCATCGGGTTCTGTGCTGACAGCTCAGAGCCTGGAGCCTGTTTCAGATTCTATGTTGCCCTCTCTCTCTGCCCCTCCCCCACTCATGCTCTGTCTCAAAAATAAATAATTACAAAAAATAAACATTAAAAAATATTTTTGAGAAATAAAAGAAAAGAGGGTCTTTCTGGAGGTAATCAAATTAGAATGAAGTTATTAGGTAGGCACCTAATCCAATGCGACTAGTGTCCTAATACAAAGAGAAACTTGGAGACCCTGACACACAGGAGGAGGGGACGGCAAAGATCAGGGTGACAATTCTATAAACCAAGGAGTACCAACGACTGCCGGGCACAGCAGAGGCTGGGAGGGAACCGATTCCCCATCGTAACCTCAGCATGAGCCTACCGGCCAGCACCTTGATCTTGGACTTCTGGCCTCCAGAACTATGAGACAGTCCATTCCCATTGTTCTAAGCCATCCAGTTTGTGGTACTTTGTGATGTCACCCCAGCAAGTTGAGACAGAAGTCGAGGTTCCTTCACCTCCTGAAGAAGGACCCGCAGTAGTTTGGCTGCATATGTGGTTTTCCAGGATTGCATGTCCTCCACATGATGCGTGCTCTTTGGAAATCCTTTATTTCAGAATCTGTCATAAACCACAAGTGACGGTTTGGGGAAATGCAAGGTAAGAGATCGGCTCAGTGCCTCTAAATTTAAAAATTATAGAAATGTATACAATGTCAGCAAACAATGCTAACAGCATGGGATGAGGTGAAAGACCCCCATCCTAAAACCAGCGAGCCCTCCAGCGCTCATACTCGTCCACTCAACAAGGCTTTATTGTGTGTCATCTATTGCCAGCCTGAGCTTTGCCACAAGGAGTTTGAACGAAGCCTTTCACCGTTCTGCTGAACTGTAAAAATGGGCCATGCTTTTCTGCAGGTTTCCTTTCAACCCTAAGGTTTCATGGTTTTGTTATCTCGGGTCTTAATTGTGATGTTGGTACAGCATCGACTCCAGCCTTTAGTTTCATTTTTTCTCTATCTGTTTAAAATGATGCAAATGGGGGCGCCTGGGTGGCTTAGTCGGTTAGGCGTCCGACTTTCGCTTAGGTCATGATCTCGCAGTTTGTGGGTTCGAGCCCCACGTCGGGCTCTGTGCTGACTGCCAGCTCAGAGCCTGGGGCCTGTTTCAGAGTCTGTGTCTCCCTCTCTCTCTGACCCTCCCCTGCTCACGCTGTCTCTCTCTCTCTCTCTCCTAGTAATAAATAAAAATATTTAAAAAAAAAATAAAATAAAATGATGCAAATGAAGAAATTCACATTCATTTGGCAGATTTTAGTTTCATTTCTGCTTCTAGGTGCGTTCTCTGATAGCCACCTTTGTTGGAGAAAAGCTCTCCCCTTGAATGTAGTTTGCTTTCAGGAGTTTGGAACAATTGTCTCAGAAAACCTCAGATGTTGTTGAGATTTCCTCTTGGCAATGCCAAATCATAATTGTTTTTTTAAAGACCTTGCACATTTATACATACAGATGTGGGAAAAAAGTTCAGGATTAGTCATCATTAAAGAAAAGGTACACTACCATAAAATGGGACATTATTTTATCTGTCAGATGTAACAAGTTGATAAAACCTAAGGGAAGCTTGTGAAGTTCTTGCGACCAGGCACTTTTCTGCTCTGGGTACTATGTGCTACTCTCTCTATTTACCTTTCGGAAAGCACTTGGACACTGTTTGTACACATTTTAAGTGAGTGCACTCTTCCAGCAGAAAGTTCCCTTCATGAGAATTATCCTACGGCTGTATCTCACAAGGGTGCAGCGCTGAATAAGTAAAGATGTTCTCTGCAGTCTTTTTGACTATAGCAAATATTGAAAAGACGGCTACCAAGAAGGGTTTTCTTAAATAAAATATAACACATCCATATAATTAAATACTCCACAGATACTGAAAACAATGATTTCCATTGCTTTTCACATATGTACCACAAATTAGTAAGGAAAGAAAGCTAGATGGTGGCTGAAGCTCTCACTGAGTGAGAAAAATATACTCTCATTTGAGTGGAACAAGTCGAAAGGAGATTTTAATTGTGATTTGATTATGCTTAACAAAACACTTTAATGAAAGAAATTTATGAAGAATAAGTCAATAGCAAAACAGGCTATGTTCATAGATAGGAAACACAGTGTGATAAAGATACCATTTCTTTGCAAAAAATTTTTTTAAATTAAAAACAAACAAAAAAGAAATACAATTTCAATAAAAATTTCAACAAATCAGGAGCACAAAATAATCCTAAAATACAGATAAAGGAGAAAAGATTCAAGAACAAGAAAGCAATTTTGTAAAAATAAAAATTGAATGTTTATGTATTTTGAGAGAGAGAGAAAGACACACACTGAGAGACAGTGCACAAGTCGGGGAGGGGCAGAGAGAGAAGGAGACACAATTTGAAGCAGCTCCAGGCTCTGAGCTGTCAGCACAGAGCCCAGTGCGGGGCTCGAACCCACGAACCATGAGGTCATTAACTGAGCTGAAGTCAGATGTTCAAACTGACTGAGCCACCCAGGGGCCTCGCAAAGCAGTTTTGAAGAGGGACAATGTGGGAAACTTACTTTAGCAGATATTGAGACAAGTCTTTCTAGTAAGGACTTTTAGATATATTGTCTATAAAAAGCTGTAGCAAATAAGACAGTGTTAATATGAGCACAGAGAGAGAGGCAGAGAGGCTAAAGGAATATAAAGAAAGCCAGGAATAGACACCTAGAAGTAGATCAGTGGAGAAAAGATTCAATAAATCTTATAATTTATCTGGGAAAAATTGAATTGCTAGTTCAAATCACTCTGCACCTACCCCAAGACAATAATGATATTGTATCTCTTCAAAGGGCTTTAAAGTTCTACTTTTCTTACCTATGCTTTTAATACACATGATTTGAGTTTTGTTTCTGCTTCCTGTAATAAAGACATCCTCAAGATTAAAATGACTGTAGGGGCGCCTGGGTGGCTCAGTTGGTTGAGCATCTGACTTTGGCTCAGGTCATGATCTCATGGTTCATGAGTTTGAGCCCCGTGTTGGGCTCTGTGCTGACAGCTCAGAGCCTGGAGCCTGTTTCCGATTCTGTGTCTCCCTCTCTCTCTGACCCTGCCCTGTTCATGCCCTGCCTCTGTCTCTCAAAGAATAAATAAATGTTAAAACAAACAAGCTTGTTTATAAATAGACTACAGAATGAGTCATCAGACTGCCCCCCCCCTCCCCGCCCAAGGTCTTAGAGGTGGAGCCCAGGGCAGAAAAGGTACCGCACCTGCACCTTATCCTTAGCATGTAATTTACTGCAGGAGACAGGCTTGTGTTCCAAATGGCAGGGGGTGGGGGTGCGGGGGGGGTGGGAGTGCTTAAAGTGCAAATGCTCACTCACCTAAATTCCACTGAATGTGAATGAGTCTGAATGATTTTGTTGAGTGGTGAGTAGGAAGAAACTACTGAAAAGGAAAAGAGGTGGTGAGTATGGCAGGATTTCACCAGGTAGAAACGATAAAGTCAAAAGGGAAAACGAAACCCTGAGAACTTCCAAAGACAATGTTTATTTTCTTCAAATGTTTCTTTTCCAAGTTACTCACATTCTAACCGCTTTGTATACTTCTGATATTTTAACTTCAACTCAAATGCTACTGTTTCCTGGTGAATGACTCCGTCCCTGGTAACCAGAACCTGTGTTGGTTACAACCCAGAACCAGTCAGGTCCAGGCTCTGTTTGACCTTTTATCTGCTCTTTGGTCCGTGGGTTACATCTTTCATGACAAGTCATTTTATAAAACTTTTAACCCTTTATTTTTGTAACTGGTTTCCAGGTAGGAGTGCAATGGGTCCGTCATCACTGTGGTTGGATAAATATTCACGAGCTCCTAGAACAGGCTGCTTCGCTGCTGCTAAATTTTGGATAAAGGTTTAGAAACTAGTTCTTAAAGGAGAGATTAAAGACACAGTCCCTACTTTTATGGAATCCTTGGTCTAGCACGGGTTACAGAAAAACAAATGCAAAGTTACTGTGTCATCCAATCCAGTGGCCTCTGGGAGGGCAAAGAAAGATTCCATCAGCAAAGGAGGGCTCAGAGAAGCGTGCTAAGCTCCGGGAGAAGGGGACACATTGGACTCTCCCAAAAGGGTGAGTTAGTAACAGTGTAACGTGTATGTATGTATTTCCTATGGGTGCTATACCAAATTACCACACGTTTTCTGGCTTAAACAACACCAGTTAATTCTCTTACGGTTTGGGAGGCCAGAAGTGTGGCACGGGTCTCGAGGGGCTTAAAATCAAGAAGGCCGAAGGGGTGCACTTCCTCTGGAGGCCCCGAGAATATGCTTTCTTGCCTTTTCCAGCTTGGAGAGGCCACCCACATTCCTAGGCTCACGGCCCTTCTCCCACTTTCTACGCCAGCAATGGCTGGTCCAGTCTTTCTCCTGATGCCATTTCTCTGTATCTGATGCTCTGCCTTCTGCTTCCCTATTTAAGGTCCATGTCATTCCTGATGGGCCCGTCCAGATAATCCAAGGTAACGTCTTTATTTTCAGATCATCTGATTGCAACCTTAATTCCATCTGCTACCTTAAGTCCTCTTTGCCATGTATCCTTGTACTGATGGATTCCAGGGACACACCTGAGACCATTACCTTGCCTCCCACAATGTTAAAAGAAATTGATTTATTGACTAAATACTCGAAGAATCTTTAAAATACTGCTGTTTACGTTCCATTGTTAAAATTAGTGTCTTACTAATCTGTTGTCGCTGTATTAGAATATAATTGTCAGGTTTCTACCCTAAAGAGAGGAAGTCTATGGCTGTCCATTCAGTCCCCCCCCCCCCCCCCCCCCCCCCCCCCCCCCCCCCCCCCCCCCCCCCCCCCCCCCCCCCCCCGCCCAGGGCTTTTCTCCTGAGCTGCTTCTTGAGTTTCACGTACTGGTCAAAATCACAATTTCTTAGCACAGATGTCAAGTTTTGTGGCAAACTGTTGGTCTTTTCAGCAAAACATTGTAGAGTATTCTAGCTTATTTGTTGGAAGGAGGAATTTTGACATGCCAGAAATAGAAGGAAATGAATATTATAATTGAATTTACAGACATCACTTTTTGGAGCATTGAAACAAAGACCCGTCAGTTAGAGCGAGAACAAACGGGTACATATCAGAGGAGGGAGGAGGGGAAAGAATGCCCATGATAGCATTTATTTGGCATTTTTATCCATTATGATCCGTGGCAGTGAAATAAATATTCATCAGTGAAATGTCTTTTTAGTGGGAACAAGCAGAGGCGAGAACATATTTATACAACATAAAGCTCAGTGGGGGAAAAGCTGTTTTTGTTACTTCTGAATTGGTTCTTTGAATTGGTTCTTTTTTTAATTCCAAGAACATATCATCGTTAAAGTAGGTTCATTTCAACACAGCTCTCAACCTACCAAGCATTATAATTACTCCTTTATTGATAATATTGACAAAGAAGGAGTCATTTCCTTGTTGACATACACTTCTTGGGGAAACGGTGAAGATGTTTTGGGTCATGAGACAAATACATTTGCGCCAGAAGTAGATCGTGATGGGCAGGACCTGGCCCTTCAGGGTGGCCCCGTATCTAACGAACGCATCCTTAGGGGACCTGAGTTTGAAAATACAAAGCTGGGGGAGGTCTCAACTCAAATATTAAATACAGACGCAAGAGCGGAGAGAACTAGGAATCAGGAACCGGATGAGAGAAACCAGGCGGAAACCAGGCGCGGGCTCCTGAGGGCTCTCTGCACATCACGTGTGAGTATCAGTCTTCTCTGCCATCGCGCCCCCCGCCCCAGCTCGCGTGTGGCGGGTCTATCCGGATCTGGCCTTCCGGACAAGCTCGAAGCAGATATCTGGTGTGCTGGGCCTTCCGACTCACACTGCCCGATGTGAATTTGTGTTCTTGTCTAATAAATGCCCAGAGAAACGAAGGGTTGGGATATCCATTTGAGATCATTAGCCGAGCCCTGACAGCAGGTGGTGCATAACCCGAGTCATCGTGGTTTCCCCAGACGGGCTTTTCCCTTCTTCCTGATTTTATCTTTCCGCTGGGGCCATCTTTCGTCTCTGGTTATAAGATGGTGTTATGAGCTGAGTTGTGTCTCATCCAACCTCATATGCTGAACCCCCAGGAACCCCCAGGACTTTGGAAGGTGACTATATTTGGAGATGGGGTTTTTATGGAGGTGATTATGGTAAAATGAGGTCACTACAGTGGACTCTGATCCAATCTGGCCGGCGCCCTTTGAAGAGGAGGAGGTCAGGACACAGACTCCCACGGAGGGAGTCCCATGAGGACACAGGAAGGGGACGGCGTCTACACGCCCGGGAGAAACCAGCCCTGCCCACGCCTGGGTCTCAGACTCCAGCCTCCAGAACTGGGAGGCAGTAAAGGGCTGTGTGAGCCCGTGGTTACGGCGGCCCCGGAAACCAGCGCAGGCGGGTCCTGCTTGAGAGGGAACAGACAGATTGACCTCGGGGACCCCAGACACCGTGCCCAGAAATAGACAACAGAACATATGGAACTTTCCCACATGATAAGGGAAGCATTTTAAATCACACAGGCAAGTGACGATTATTCAAGAAATGATGTTGCAGTCAGTCCGTCCAGTTACCACCCATTCTTTACAACAAAAGAGATTCCAGATGGGTCAATGAGTGTCGTATAAAATGAGCTCATAAAAACATAATAGAAAGATGGGTAAGTTTAAAACACAATTTGGAATTGTTTATGAGTATGATATGAAAATCTGGAATCCATGGAAAAAAACAACTGGTTCATTTAAAAAATATGTGTACAACAAAAGTGTCATTACAAAGTCAAAAGATCAACAGACCAGAAAAAGTAATTGCAAATCACATGACAGGCAAAGTCCTTAGTACACAAAGCATTTCTACAAATCTCTAAGAAAAATGCAAATAATAAAAAAATTGGCAAAGTTATTTCAAAAACAGAATTACAAATGACCAATTAAAAAATGAAAGACCCTCAAACTCATAACTAAGGAAACAAAAATTAAAGCTTCTGACTGGCTTGGGTCATGATCTCACTGTTCACGAGTTCAAGCCCCACGTGCTTGACAGCTGTGCTGACAGCTCGGAGCCTGGAGCCTGCTTTGGATTCCGTGTCTCCCTCTCTCTCTGTCCCTTCCCTGCTCACACTCTGTCTCTCTCTGTTTCTCAAAAATAAATAAACATTAAAAAAATAAAATAAAAATGTGAAACCATTTTTAGCTGATCCTGTTGGCGAAGGTGTAAGTGTTTGAAAGTTTTCTGTGTCTAGAGCAGCCCAGTCGTTCACATTTGGCGGGACCATGGGCCACTGCGGATCTTTTAGAGCGCTTCTCGGCAGTGTGAAGAAAAGGTAAAACAGTACCCATTCCTGAGAGAGGCACATTTACCTCTCGCAGCTTACCAGACGCACATACACACACAACACCGCAGAACTGCACGCACAGGGCAGATTGTTATGCACTCGCTTCATGGAATGTGCTGGAAGTGTCTGCCATCCTTAAGAGCACAGCCGGTTGATTAAACAGCTGGAGCCCAGGGGAGCAGTGTTATTTCTTGGTCTCCCTTCCTGACCCAGCCCCGATCACAGAGAGGCTGTCAGCACCTCCAGGAGCCGCTGCCGGCACCTTGGTCCAGGGTATGGGCTACACGCCCGACGCCCCCCTGCCTGGGTGGGACCAGCTGCCTGGGGGCAGGAGCCCGCGCCTCCTGTGATCTCTGAAAAAGTGGCTCCTCGGGTGGTGTGCTGGGCCCGGGCCACCCCTGCTGTCCGCAGACTCTTAACCCTGCGATAGTCTAGTGTGATGCCAGGGAGCAGAGCTCCGTGCGCCCCGTGACAAGACGGCCCAGCGACAGTGCTGTCCAAAAAGAGCAAACTGTGAAATGTATAATCCTTGTTTAAATTTAAAAAAAAAATTTTTTTTAATGTTACTTTATTTTTGAGAGAGAGAGACAGAGCGTGAGTGGAGGAGGGGCTCGAACCCACAAACCACAAGGTCATGACCTGAGCTGAAGTTGGACGCTTAACCGACTGAGCCCCCCAGGCGCCCCCCAATTTTTTTTAATGTTGGTAAAATACATATAACAGAAAAGTTACCATGTTGCGCATTTTTACGTCTGCCGCTCTGTGGCAGTAAGTACTTTCATCGTGTGGCTGCCGCGGCGTCCGGCCGGGTTCCTCTCCTCCCCCACCCCTGGCGGCCACCTTCCACTTCTGTGTCTAGGGATTCGACGCCCCAAGTTCCTCCTGTGGATGGAGTCGTACGAGGAGGGTCTTCTGCATCCAGCTTGCTGCCCAAGCGTAACGTCCTCGAGGCCCCCCCGCAGTGCGGCCGGGGTCAGAACCTCCTTCGCACGTCTTCTTATCCGTTGATCTGTCCCTGGACACTGGATGCCTCCAGGACTTGGCTGTGGTGAATCATACTGATGTGAACACGGGTGCGGAAATATCTCTTTGAGACGCTGAGGTGTAGACCCAGATGTGGAATTGCTGCGTCCTGTGGTAATTCTATTTTTAATTTTTTAAGAAACCACCAGTATGATCCTTTTTTTAAAACTAAAACGTTTTAAAATAAAAATATAAATACAGATATAGATGTTATAGCAATTGAAGATCCCCGGAAGCGTAGAAATCTGTTAAGAATGGTTATCTGTGGGGCGCCTGGGGGGCTCAGTAGGTTAAGTGTCTGACTTCGGCTCAGGTCATGATCATGGGGTTTGTGGGTTCGAGCCCCGCGTCGGGCTCTGTGCTGACAGCTCAGAGTCTGGAGCTGCTTCGGATTCTGTGTCTCCCTCCCTCTCTGCCTCTCCCCTGCTCATGCTGTCTCTCTCTCTAAAAAATAAGTAAACATTAAATTTTTTTTTTTTTAAAAAGAATGGTTATCTGTAGGGGGTAGAATGACTCTGAGGGATAGAGAACATTTATCTTTCACTTTACATCTTTATGAAACTACTTTTTTTCATGTGTCTATTGTTTCAGTAGTTACATCAAGTCAGCACGTGTACCATTTCTATGGACACACTCCCCAACAGATTCATGGAACATGAAACAGAAAAGCCTCAGCTCCTTTCTTGTTTGAATTTATAAAGTATGCTGCTCACAGCTTTTGCTTTTCTGCATTAATTTTGCTAGGAAAGATCTATATTCCTCCTTTTCTCTGGGGCTCCTTGAAGGCAGGGAGTGCATCTAATTTATATTCGTGCCACCCGTTCCCAGGGCCATGTCTAGCACGTAGAGAGCGCTTGGTGATTTCTGTTTTGTGGTTGTTGACTGGTTTTGCTAATCCCTGAAAACACCAGTGTAAGCTGAGATCAATTCCCCATCTCTATGCCCTTTGTATTACTCCTCTCTTTCTCTCTCTCTCTCTCCGCTACCCTCTCTCTTCTCCTTCCTCCTCTTTCCTTTCTCTTCTTCCTCCCTGTCCTCTCTGGTTCCCCTTGAGATGAGGAAGACGCTGTTGGATGTCCTTTGTCTTCATGCCCACATTGCTTCATCGCCTCTATTCCTAGAATAGTTCTTCATCTGACCCAACTGCTTTTGATCGGAATGAATAAAATATTATGTCCACCAATTTCTTAGGATTATTGAATAAAGGTTTGCAAGTCAGGAAAGTTCCCCCACTTAGGAACAATTTGACCTTCAGCACATCATCTAAATTCTTTTTTTTCCATCGCCTAAATTCTTAACAATTCAGTTTCCTCTTACGTACCTCATAGAAAATATAAAGTCTTCAGCATAGTTGTTTTACATAGAAAGCTAACTGGTACTTTTAAAAGCTTTAGAGCTACTATTACCCATCACTACTGCTGTAATGATAATTGCCCTCCCCATCATCTAAATTATCCCCAACAGATTTCATACAGGGGCTACTCCTTAGTTAAGAAATGCCTCTTTAAAATCCACATAAACAGAGCACAACTGCTTATGATTCATTATTCCTTCACAATGTTGACACATGCTAAAGATCTTCCTTCTCTTGGAAATACTTAAATTTGAAATTGATATTTTAGAGATAGTTGCAATTAGCCCGAAGGAATAGATTACAATAGACTTTTCCAGACATGTGATCAGCCCTTGAAACTACATTGCATAAAACTACCCACCGTTGAAAAATAAAATGGGTCTAATCATAATAGAACTTGTCTCATACAATTTTGCTGAAATTTAAGGAGATTTAGGAATATGTCTGAAGTGCTAATCAAAGTGTCCCACAAATCGCTCTTGTAGTCAGTCGTACGGTATTTTCCCCTAATGAGAGTGTGGTTGGGCATCCTCATTTGCACCCTTCTTCCAGTGGTTTGTCCACACTAGAGGGTGTCCACTCAGGAAGTGCACTTAGCAAGGCTTCCCAAGTACTTTCTGACACTCTGGTCATGACGTTAACATAAACTGTATCAGACTACAGATGGCGTAGTCAGAAAGTATTCCGACTTAATGGAGTTTTTCCCACTAGGAATAAAGGTGTAGCCCATTGTAACGATCTCCGCTAATTTCCATTAAATGGTTCTTCATGCTCATTGCTGTACGTGGATTCATTAATTTGTATTAGATCATCTAACCACCAAATGAATATATCCCAGCTAGGGCTTTCTCTTTGCAGCCTAAGTTATGTACAAACCCTTTCAACACAGATCTTTGCTTTTAGGAGACCTTTCAAATATTCATATTCCAAGAATATTATAAGAGGAACATCAAGCTAAAATTCAGATAAAATATAGATGTAACCATGGGACCTGCTGAGCTGTCTTGGTTGATATTTTAAGTAAATTGGACCAACTAATTGGCGATCTGATCAATCGCCTTGTAATTATCTCTGTGAATTTCAAGAGACCTCACACATTGCCTTGTAAACACTTAGCCTCCGGATCAGAATGCAGTGGGTTTACAGACAGATGTACTTGATTGGAGAACCTGGTTAGGACTCAATTGCTTGTCCATGATCAGTTCTTATGTGAAATGAAACTGAATTTCAAATTGTGGTTTATTTTCATTCAGTAGGCCTGGTCTCTAACGATGGGAAATATGAACGTGGAGCCTTCCTGAATGGGAGCACAGCAGTGTGAAGGGGTGAGTGGTCCCCTGCTCTGGCCGTGTTCATGTATCATCATCAAGAAGTGTGTTCTGTGCTGCTCAGTGTGGTCCATGAACAGCCTGCTTCTGGCCTGTAACAAGTCTAAAATGGAGCGTATAGAGGGTAAAGTATTGAAATTAAGAGTTTAGAACCCGAAAAGTTTCTAAAAGTTGAGTGTAGAAATTGGGTGGGGAAGTTTAGAAACTTTTATAACATTCAAACACAACTATTATTTCTTTGAATTGCATATTAAAAATGTAGGGTTCCTGGGACGCTTGGGTGGCTCGGTCGGTTAAGCATCTGACTGTTGATTTCAGCTCCGGTCATGTTCTCACGGTCATGAGATGGAGCTCTGTGCTGCGTGTGAAGCCTGCGTGGGATTCTGTCTCCCTCTGCCCCTCCCCTCCTGATGTTCTCTCTCTCTCTGTCTCTCTCTCTCTCAATAAATAAATAAATAGTAAAAAAAAATAAAATAGAAATGTAGGGCTTCCCTATTTTTTATCTAAGAATTCCTTTTCTTTTTTTGGTATTTTAGAAAAAAATTCAATCCAGCAGAAATGGAAATCAGAGAAACGCAGGGTAGTTCAGAAGTGCTGACGTGGCGGGGACTTCCCCTGCAATGGGAGACACTCAGTCAGCGGTCTCTCAGCCGCCTGGAAGTGACTTGTCCCCTGAAAGAGACAGGACCTATGCACGCCCTCCCCTACAGCGTGATGTAAGAGGGGCAGCCTGGGGCAGAGACATACAGGCACCCGGCGGGGGCGCGCTGGGCAGAGGCGGGGTTCCAGAGTGGAAGGGAGCCGTAGCTGCTGGCTCAGAGTCAGTGGCTAACGCAGCAAAGGAGGTGGCTGAGTTGTTGAAGACTCGTGCTTTGAGGGTAACTGTCGGACAACTGCCTGGGGGGAAGAAGGGAAATAAACGTTCCGGCAACTGCGGACAGGAGAATACAAGAAAGTAACAATGTCCACACAGAATGGCGAGGATCACAGGGAAGGACTTCCCAGGAGCCGGGACAAGGCACTGAGACACGTTGGCCGCCTCGGACGTTTCCCCAGCGAGACTGGACGGGGAAACGAGATTCGCCCGGCTTCTGCGTGTGCTTCTGTTTGTCGTTTGGCTAAACTGCACACGCGTTTGACTTGAAGTTCTTTCTGTTAGCCGTTTAAATGACAGGCGTCCAATAAAGGACAACAATGCTTTGCGGAGCTTGGGGTCCCCGAGGCACTCCCACACTTGGTCATGCCCTCGATGGACTCGCAGAATCTCGGAAGGATGTTTTGCTCACAGTTGTGTTTTGTGACAACAGAGGGACAGAGATCAAAGTCAGATGAGGGAAGAGCGGCCTGGGGGCAGTATCCTGTCCCTGGAGCTGTGGCCAGGGCTGGCTTCGCCTAGAGATGACAAGGGACAACACTCATGGTGTTTTGCCGAGCAGGGACGCTTCTGGAGCCTTGGCATTTGGAAATTTTTATGAGGATTCCATCATAATTGACCATCGGCCTGCCCGACCTTTAGTCTCCAGACCCTCTTGAACTTGACTGATACCACATGGCTTACAGCCGCCACCTTGACTTACACTTAGACTATCAGTGTGGCCTGAGGCCTCAGGTAAACAGATACTTTTATCAGGAAGAACATTCCAGGGGCTTAGAGGTGCTCTTCCAGGAGCCCAGGGCAAAGGCCAGCCCTCTGTGGGTATGATTCGTTCTTTACTGTAGGTACTTCAACATATTACTACAAAAATACTTCTGAACTGAAGAGCTACTAGTTGAACAGCACAGGTACCTGACTGATGCGCCGAGGCCAGATAAGCAATACCCTTTACAGAACGCTGCGCACCAAGGCTTTTTCTTGCATCTCCATAAGGAATGTGTGTCTTTCCTTAAATTAATACACACGTGAGACAAATCAGTCACAAGTCTGGTGTATCCATAGTCCCTCAAGAAAAAGGCCACCATTTCTGGGGCGGCCAGGGTCTGTCAGCCACAGTACGAGTCCCAGGCCCAGATCCTTCGGCCCAGACTGGGCCCCTCAGCCTGGGGTGGCCCGTTCACAGGCTGCCCACAGGTCTGTGACACGAGTCAATGCCCCAGGTTCCACTCACATGTGACAAATTGATGCTATGATCTGGGTCTACCAGAAACCCTCTCCTCATGATTATATTGGAAATCAAAGAAAGGCCAAGCCAGTAGGAAGAGAAGGGAAGGGGCGGATAGAATATTGAGTAGTTGAATTATGTTAATAAGGAGGGGGTCCCAGGGTCCCTCAGTGTGGGACCTTTGCGCGCCCTTGGGTGACAATGCAGTTGACCTGCATACAAGCTGGCCCGCTTAGGATTTTTTAAAGGGTCTCTGAGATTCAAGGTCCTCATTGCCTCTCACGCATACGCGAGCCGGCGCCTCCTTACATAATCAAGCCTGAGAGCGTCTATCCCTTGTGATGGACGCAGGCACGCTGACCAATCATCAAAGGTCAGGGCTGAGTCAGTGAAGGGCAACAGGCCATACATCATCTTCACTTTGAATGAAAGTTGCAAGTTTTTCAAATCCAGGCAAAGCAAATCCTTGACGCTTTCTCCTTGATGAAACCTTTGCGCACCTCTAACAGCAAAATGTTTAGCCTAATGCGTTTTAATTTTTTTAATGTTTTATTTATTTCTGAGAGAGAGAGAGAGACAGTGTGAGCAGGGGAGGGTCAACGAGAGAGGGAGACACAGAATCTGAAACATAGCCTAACATGTTTTAAAATGTAAATGATGGGTCTAGATTGATCATGTGTTACCTGCTTCTTCACATTCAGTATCATTTTGTTTTGTTTTCCATGAATATTGAACATCATGGGCCGTTTTTTCTCTTTTCTGAAGCCACATTTTTGTCACCGTTCAATAACGAATATTTAAACCTATCTTGTGACTGTTAATAAAAACAGTTTATATCCAACTCTAATATAATTGATCTAATGCCAATGGATTCATGGGGTGGAAATAATTTCACGGAACATTTCATAAGGAAAAGATGTCTTTTCCATGTGCCCTCAATTCCGTTCAGTCCCGGACAGAATAAAGCTGTACCATAAACAGCGTCTGTTCTGTTTCTGATTTCACAGATGACTGTTCTTTCCTAGGCTTTTGGCAGGTGTTTTGCAAGTTTCAGCTGAATGTCGACAAGGCTGCACACAGCAAGGCCCTGGACACAGTTCCGATCTTGAATTGTATTTGGAAGGCAGCAGCGAGTGAGCTTCATAAGCTCTGGGCTGGGAGTTGAGGCCTGGTTCCTGCTAGCTGTGTGGTATTGGGAAATGCACACAACCTCTCTGGGCTTCAGTTGCATTGTCAGCAAAATATAGAGGTTGCAACAGACCTCCAAGGTCTCTTTCTGCTCTAACATTCTGTTATTCAAGGAATTTGTTGGAGAGCGACGATCATGCTGGGAAAGAACTCCAGCTTGTAACCAAGGAGCCCTTTCTTTTCTTTGAAACCTGCAAACAGATCTCTCTGTCCCCTTACGTCCCCTCCATCTCTCCTGAAGCAGCTCAAACCCGGCTCTACGTCGGACGCAACAAAATTTCTGCTGAGAAATAGACTAGATGGGTAGACCTCCATCGTAAGACACCTGTCACAATGGACATTTGTGTGTTTGCAGTATTTTAAAATGTGACAACAGTTTTGTTCATCGAAGGCACTCCCCTCCCGTCCAACCCAAGAAAACAGTACCCTTACTTTACTCTTTACTCTTTTTGATGACACCTGTGCGCCACCCTAAACTACGTCTTTCTTTCATGTGATATGATATCATAAATGATACGTTTGGGGGACTTGTCCTCTCTGCTTACTGGGATGTCACCAAGACGTATCGGCTGTAAAGTCCAGCCCGTGGTGGCCGTATTGGGTCCCAGGAGCGGGAAGGAAGCCGCATCTGCTGGTGTCACTGGAGCACGGTGGCCGTGGATGCGCGGACGGCACCCGTCGTGAGCTGCAGATTTGAGCCTCCGGGGTTAAGCCAGGAGCAGGCACGGGAAATGACATGTATCTATCCCTTTGTCTGTGTATCTATCCCTTTGATGAATGTTCTCATTGTCTGCACTTAGGTCTCGGCTTTTTGTTTTAAAGGTGCAGAATAGCGTCCGCGCTTCGGACACCTTACTTCTCTCACAGACAAGGTAATTTCGCAGCCGTGGAGCAGGGTTCCCACATCCTTGGTCCGGCGTCCGGCAACCTGTGTGCCCACCGCAGGCACTAGACGGTGCCTTTCCCTTGAGCTTCCTTCCTTCCTTCCGGCTTCGGAGCAAACCATCCTGTGTGCGGTTTGTTTATTTTTACAGAAACTGCTTTCATGACAGTGACTCAAACGTACGACCGCCTCACAGTGCTTGGTTGTCATTTTCAAAAGGGTACGTGAGACAGAGCGAAGTGAGTGTAAATAAGCGTGACGGGGGTTTCCGGAGCCTGGGAGCTTTGGTTGTGCTTTGCTGTGCAGTCCCTTACGTTATACAAATCAACTCGCAGAGCTGGGGTCTGGGGGGGCCCTGGGCTGCAGGTGTGAGGTGTGTGGGGGCTGCCCTGCCCCGCGAGGCCCTCACCTGCCCCCCTTCCGTGTCCTTGGGGTTAGAGCCCCGCCGCCTCGCCCACGCGGGTCCCCGGCGTCCGTGGAGTTTACGGTTCCCTGCACCGGAGCGCTGTTCCCTGCAGCCGTAGGAGCTGGGCGGGGAATAAACAAGCCACTCAAGCTGCGACGACACAAACCCCTTTTTCTAGAACTTGTGTTGGGACTCAAAGGGGAGATGCTGCATTCTTCGCCTGGCCCCCACACCAAGGCTGCGGGAGCAGAGCGGGAACGCAGCCCGCACCCTGCGTTCCGTGCTGCCCGAGGCTCTCTCTACTCCCTGGTTTTTACACTTCTGTCATTTCAGGCCAGTGAGTGTCCCGTGCGGCACCCCAGCCTCCTGGAGCCACGATGTCGAAGTTCACTGGCCGCCGTCCTGACCCGGCTGCCTTCTCGCTGTAACGTTGGGCAGGTGCCTCGTTCCTGGAGATGCCCCCTCACCCACCCACCTTCGCTCGCTTTGCAGTTTTGAGGTCCCTGGTGTGTGGTGGGTCACAGAACGAGACACCTGCCAGTTGGCTTGAGAATTTCGTAGCAGACTTCGCGGAAGGGGCTCCATGCTCCACACGGAAACGTGTCCATCTTTCCGAGCCGGTGGGGGAGATTTGACTCAGGTCTTGAGGTTTGTCTGTGCACTTGATCCTTCATGTCCGCCTCCCCGCCTAACATCACCTGGGAGGGCGGGGGGTGGTCAGGGACGGGAGGAGAGACCGAAGGTGTGTCGTTTCTATGCGGGGAGCTGGCTTTCTGGGGTCCCGTCTCTTCATTGAACGAACTCTTGATTTTTGCCGGCTGGCTGATAGCTGAAAGCTGCCGTCTGTGCTGTGACTTCTTGGGAACAGCCCGGGGTCTCCAAAGGAGCTTCACGGGCAGGTCAGCGCCATGTCCCAAGGGCAGCTGACACTCAGGACTTTGGCTCGCTGTTCTCTTTACCCAGGGGGGCTTGTCCCAGACGACCGTGCTTCCTGCCCCACGTCCTGTGGGACCATCCTCACCTGAGACACCACCCCTGACCAACCCCTCAGCCTGGGGGGCTTTCTCCCCCGCCCTCCCCGCCCCCGCCAATGTTTGGTGGTGTGGCCACCCGTTTTTCCCTATGCGCCTGTTCGTCAAGGTTTGGTGATACTTCCTGTGATGTCCTGAGCCCTGGGTTTTCCACACACTCTCCCGGCTGACACCTCCATGTCCCCGTATCTTCTGCGGCGTGATCCTCGCTGATCCACAGTCAGGCCGCCCTCCCTTCCCTTCGCCCATTCCGTGGTCAGAAATGCTGAATCTTAGTCTTGCTCTTAGAACGTCATCTGGGGGGCGCCCGGGGGGCTCTGTTGCTTAATTGTCCGACCCTGGCTTTTGGCTCAGGTCAAGGTCTCCTGGTTTGTTGAGTCTGAGCCCCACATCTGGCTCTGTGCTGACAGTGCGGAGCCTGCTTGGGCTTGTCTCTCTCTCCCTCTCTCCCCCTCTTTCCCTCTGTCGCTCTGCCCCTCCCCTACTTGTACTCTCTCTCTCTCTCAAAAACAAATATACATTAAAAAACAAAAGAACACCTTCATCTGGAGATTCACAGTTTAACTCTGGATATTAAAAATAGCCCTAAATTCTCCTAAAATGCTCCTGGCTTTTCTAACCTAAGATATATTTCCTGTTAGTAAAGAGCTCCTCAGATTGCAATCATTTTTGGGAGAAAATATTTCAGCAGGAAATCACAGGAGGATCGAGCATTTGCCGCGGCTCCTCCTGGGGCTGAGGGGGGGGGGTGGGGGCGGGCTGTTCTGTGCTGCGCTTTCTGGGTCAGGAGGACGGAGTTCTTTTCTCTGTTCATGTCCTCCTCTGTCGCGGGTGATTCATTCTGGGCACTTCTATCAATACGAGTGGGTTTCGTGTTGAATATTTCGGTGCACTGCAAACCGTTTTACAAGATCAAACTCGCAAAAGCGTCCCCTGGGAGACGGGTTTGGAGGATGGTAAGGAGAACTGAATATTAGGTGATTACAGTTCAACAGAGGTAACATTTTGGTACTTAAGGGTTCCCTCTTAATGAAAACACTATGGCAATTTCCATCTCCAAGTTTTTATCCCTGTTACAATAGAAAATGTAAATCTCTAACAACACTTTTCAATTCTTGTCAGCCCATTAGGACCATTGTCTCATTTTCCCTCAGCTGCATTTCTTTATATTTAAAAATAAAACTCCTTCGCCTATACAAGATCAGCCGTCTGCTCAAATCCACACGAATACATACTTATCTGCACCCTCATATCTAAACTGAATTCTTGGGGCCCCTGGTCGCTGAGTGTGTTAAGTGTCCAACTTCGGCTCAGGTCATGATCTCAGAGTTCATGAGTTTGAGCCCCACATTGGGTTCTGTGCTGACAGCCCAGAGCCTGGAGCCTGCTTCAGATTCTATGTATCGCTCTCTCTCTGCCCCTCCCCTGCTCATGCTCTCTCACTCTCTCATTGAAAAAAATAAACTGAATTCTATTCCACATGCAGACAGAACGTCCACGTGGTGGCAGATTTTACTCTTTTCAAAGCAAGAATCAACAATGCTTCAAAAAGTGTATTTGTTTTTGTTCAATGCACCCACCTATTCCTGAGCAAATGAAGGGGCGTCCGTCGGACACCTGGTCGCATGGATCTGACCATCATGCCCAGAGTTCTACTCTGCAAGGTCCTGTCAAATGTGCTGTCTCATTCTAGGCATAGATATTTACTGATTATTCTGTATTTGCCCATCAAAATAGTATCTGGGGGTATCAATATTGTGCTCTTCCTATATATTTCATGCTTTCCCAAAAGAAATGTTGCCTTGACTTGGGAAAAGTTAAGTCACGGGGGGTCGGGGGGCGGAGGGGATGGGGAGAGAGGTGGGCGGAAACCACCTTGAGAGAGCAGGTAGAAGAAACCAGAAGCTTATGTAAACTCGTCTCAAACAGATTTTAATTGGCAGTGTAGGGAAGTGTTTGCGAAAACAAGCACGGCTGGGATGCTCGAGCCAGGGTGATGGCCATGCTCCAGGGCGGCGGCGCGGGGGGCGGGCTGTCCAGGCGGGGCAGCGTCTGCACCTGATGCTACCTGCTGATAGCGGCGGGGGGGGGCGGGGGGCAGGAGATCCAGAGCGGCGGGGGGGGGGG
>NW_024080806.1:89308-265672 GCF_003009895.1 Hyaena hyaena
CAGGAGATCCAGAGCGGCGGGGGGGGGGCCAGGAGATCCAGAGCGGCGGGGGGGGCCAGGAGATCCAGAGCGGCGGGGGGGGCCAGGAGATCGGGGGGGGGCAGGAGATCCAGGCCGGGCGCAGCCGGGCGGTCCCGCCTGAGCCTGTAACCACTGCTGGGTTCCGGGGGGCGTCCTGCCCCACAGAAGGGACTCTGTCCAGTCAAAGTAGTTTGAAAATAATCCGCACTTTCTATTTTAGTTCCTAAAACTCTGCGAAAGGCGTAAGGGGCCTCCAGGGGTATCTCGTCAGCCCGCTCCGGCCCACATTCCAGAACCTGCCGTCCGACGTCTACGCACAAGGAGGCGGCTCAGGGAAACAAACCCTGGCGGCCACGCGGGCGCCTTTGGCGCCCCCCCCCTTCCACAGGGTGTCCCACGCGGGCTCCCCGTGGCAGCGGGGACGGAGCAGACGGCGGTGGCGCCGGGCGCGGGGCACACGGCAGGACGCGCTGCCGGGGGGCCTGGTGCGTCCACTTCCAGCTCGCTGGCCCCGGCGCCTCGGCCGCGCTGCCCCGCGGGCTCCCCCCGCCCTCCGTTCTCTCCACGCGTGGCTGGGGGGGGGCTCCCCGTGGGCGCCCGGAGCCCGCTGGGAAGGGGGGGCGGTCCCAAGGAGGGACTCCTGGCCTCGGGCCCGAACCAACGGAAGGGCGTGGGAGCCCAGGCAAGCAGGCGCGGACGCCCCCTACCGGCCCCGCGTGGGCTCTGCCGGGAGCCGGGATGCGGGGTCGCGGCCCCCACACTCCAGCGGATTCCCGTGCCGGCCCCGGGGGTCTGTGTCGGCCTGAGAAGCAGTTCCAGGCACCCGCCTGGCAGCCGTGCGTGGCGCGTGCTGTCCGGGACGAGGGCCATTCACGCAACACCGCCACCCTTCCGGACCCGGGCCTGCAGCACACACCTTCCTAGGTGAGGCTGATATGGAGGCCGTGAGCGGGGGAGGCCAGGAGCGGGGGAGGCCAGGAGCGGGGGAGGCCGGGAGCGGGGGAGGCCGTGATCGGGTGGAGGCCGTGAGTGGGGGAGGCCGTGCGTGGGGGAGGTCGTGAGTGGGGGAGGCCGTGCGTGGGGGAGGTCGTGAGTGGGGGAGGCTGTGAGTGGGGGAGGCTGTGAGTGGCTCCCAGCGGCTGCCTGGGTTTGAGCCCCTCCTTGCCACTTGATGCTCCTGGCCTCCAGTCACATAGGCCACGTGCCTCAGTTTTCTGCTCTACAGAAGCAGGGTGCAATGACAGCTTTAGCTCAAGGGTTGCTGGGAAGATGGGCGAGTAAATTATGTAAAGTGCTTGCAGGCACAGAGTAAGGGGGATATAGATGCTCACAGATGTTACCATTCCCTGAGGTCGTCACCCCCCCCCCCCCCCACCGTGGGGTAAATTCAATGGCCCCAGCTGGGCTCCTGAGCTCACCTCCTGCCCCGGCCTCGCCTATGTGCACCCTGCCTGCGGCCTCTCCTCTCCAGGCTGCTTCCCTGCGGCTCTGGCCAGTCGTCTGTCATGGGAACCGTTGCAGCCGGGGCCACAGCTGCTCCCTGGCCCCCAGTGTTGGCCACGAGTCCACAAACCGCCAACTCGCCAAGCCTCAGTTCCCCGGATGGCCAGTGATGGCCTGTTTCTAGAGCGCCCAGTTTGCCACAAATAATTTGCTGTGTTTACCAATTTATTTTCTCTGAAGCCAATTTACACCCAGTGGGGCCCAAAGAGGAACTCGTTATTCTAGGGTACCACGCCGCCTGGGGTTGGAATTTCATCTCTGAAGGCCACGCCCCAAGGTGCACAGGTGACGTTCCACGCTGGGCCTGTGGAGAGCATGTCAATTCGGACTTGGCTCCGTGACCCTGCCCGCACGCTTAGTGGTGACTGCTACCCCCAGCACGTGCCCTGAGGACTCCCCCCTACTGGGGAAGGATTTGGTCTCCGGGGTCTAGTGCCTGCCCGAGTAGGGGGCACGTCTCAGGTATTGGCTGGAAATAGTCGTGGACTCTGCAATAGTCCCGGCCTGCCTGCCGTGGGCCTTCCCTCCCCTCGGAGATAGGCAGGCGACTGGACGCGGGCAGGGCCAGAGCCACAGCCGTCCCAGGTGGCTGTGCTCGGGACAGACCATTCGGACCACACGAGGGTCCCGCATCGGCACTGACTGCTGCCTGCACATCTGCCAGCTTCCTTGTCTGCGCTTCCTGCCCTGCGGGACAGTTCCCTGAAGGTGGGCAAGGCCCCTCTCCCTCACTTCCTATGTATATATGTATTTTTCTTTTTAATTTTTAATGTTTATTTATTTTTGAAAGACGGAGGGGCAGAGCATGAGCAGGGGAGGGGCAGAGAGAGAGGGAGACACAGAACCCGAAGCAGGCTCCAGGCTCCGAGGTGTCAGCACAGAGCCTGACGCAGGGCTTGAACCCACAAACCGCGAGATCATGACCTGAGCCGAAGTTGGCTGCTTAACCAACTGAGCCAGCCAGGTGCCCTGTGTATGTATGTGTTTTTAATGGAGGAGAGCGAGAGTGAGAGAGAGAGAGGAAGTGGGATAGGACCAGAGACAGAGAGAGAGAGAGAGTGAGAATCCCAAACAGGCTTCATTCTGTCAGCACAGAGCCCAGCTCAGGGCTTGAACCCACAAATTATGAGATCATGACCTGAGCTGAAGTTAGACGCTTAACTGACTGAGTCCCCCAGGCACTCCTCTCGTTCATTTTTTATGGTGCCTAGCTCATCACAGATGACCTCCTCATGTCTGGTAACGGAGCTGCACTCAGGGAATCCTGGCCATGGAATCTAGAAAGAGGAGGGCCTGGCCTGCAGCACAGGCCTGTGGGGCACACGCGGGCTCACCCCAGGGCACATGGGGCTCACCCCAGGCCACGTGTTCAAGCTGAGAAGCTGCAGCTGAGGAATCCCCGTTGCCCGCGCCCCCACATTGCCTGGGGCTTTCTGATGGGCTGGAGGCTGACTCCGGGGGGCGGGCAGCAGAGGGGGGGGCAGGCTGCACATCCAGGGTCTGAAAACAGAGGGCTCATCCCAAACGGTCGCCACGGGCAGGCAGGTGAGTACGCGGAGTCCCCTTGACCG
The DNA here is from genome assembly GCF_003009895.1 of Hyaena hyaena. Classification (NCBI taxonomy): domain Eukaryota; kingdom Metazoa; phylum Chordata; class Mammalia; order Carnivora; family Hyaenidae; genus Hyaena; species Hyaena hyaena. Next base: position 92,404 of record NW_024080806.1, read on the forward strand.
TGCAAAGGACAGTCAATTCTTTCCGCTGTGAAGATCAGGTCAGCAATTAAGAGTTCAGCATGAGCTAAATTGTTGGATTTTTGCAACATGATTTCAGGTCAGAGCTGGTGTCTCAGCATCCACAGGACTGGGAGGGAAGGAGAGGTGACAAGCGGGGAGACAGAGGTCACAAGGGAGGCTTATCGTCCTGACGCACTCAGATCAACACATAAAGATGGAAGGGAAGCTAGCACAGGTGGCGAAGTGGGAGGTGGGGGTGAGTGGATGTCACACAGTTTACAGTGAAGCATGGAAAAGTCAACGGTCTTACTAGGTGTTTCTATCTCTACATATTGTATACATAGTATATATTTATACATAAGTATATAAATATATTTTTTACTTTTCAAAATGTTTTTTATTTATTTTTGATAGAGAGAGACACCCAGAGTACAAGTGGGGAGGGGCAGAGAGAGAGGGAGACACAGAATCCGAAATAGGCTCCAGGCTCCGAGCTGTCAGCACAGAACCCGACGTGGGGCTCAAACCCATGAACTGTGAGATCATGACCTGAGCTGAAGTCAGATGCTTAACCAAATGAGCCTCTCAGGTGCCCCAGTAGATATATTTTTGAAACACAATACATCTTTCATCTATTAATTCATTGATTAATTAATCAATAACCGATAAATCAATAAGTACTTGCTGGAGGGGATCAGGACATGCACGAAGCTCTGAAAAGACAGACATAAATGTGCTGGTTGCCGCTAGGACCGGCTCTTACTGGGACAGGAGACGGAAGTGCTCCAGGCTGGGTGACAGTGATTGAGAAACCGGCTGCATCCGAGACATGGGTAGGGAGCCTTGGCAGCTGAGGAGCTCATGGAGACTCAGAGAAGCTCCCACGGGCAGCGTCGGTGGTGATGAGCATTGATTACTCTCTTCCAAGAGTGGTGGCTGCAGCCATGCGCTCCTCTCGGCCACATCGTCCTGTCCCACTTCCAGAATCGCGGGCCACCTGCTGCAAGGAGAACTTCAGAGCTTTCACTTCAAGGCTCATCGCCTTCCCTGTGCTTCTCAAGGGCCCTGAACATCTCCTTACTGTACTTTGTCAGCTACTATGGCATCAACTACTGGCCTTTCAAGCCCGGACGAATAAGGTAGCTGGTTTGTGAGCACAGGTGAACCTACACATTAGTTTTGAGAAGACTTGCCATGAAATCTGAAATGCAGTAATTCCATGGTCTTCAAAGGGGTCCAGGCAGAGACAGCCCCGGAGACCTGGAAACCTGCGGATGCCGTGCATCGTCGGAGGGGAGAGAAGAGCCCCGGGCGGTGCGTCTCCAGGACTTCGTTTCAGCCCAGTGCTCTGATCCCAGACGTTCTCCTTACACACTTCTCAGAAGTTTGTTTGCTCCCCCTTTGAATCCCCGTCAGCGGCATATACTCCATTTCCTCGAGCGGCCACTAAAAATGAAACTAGTAGTTGAAAGAGCTGAATATCTCGTAGTTTTTCTTCCACTTTTAAAAATTTTTATTGCTGTGAGTCCCAAGTTAGGTATGATAATGAGACTGTTTGTCTTGAGAAATAACAGTGGAATATCTGGAAAGCTCTGACCTCAGTAAAATCCCTAAGAAGATACAACCACGGGAGTAACATGAAAATCAGGCATTATTACCATAGCGGTACTTACAGGAGATAAGCTCAAGATGAAGAACGCCGTCCTGAAGGTCAGGCCAGTCGGCTAACAAACGCCCCAGAAAGCCAGTTGATTATCTAATTTTCTCTCTGCTAATGAATGATTTCCCCTTTCCTTCTTTTCTATGAAAAGACATTCAGAAACCAACTCAGCAAAATCTAAAATAATATCCTGGGGAGATGCTGAGACAGATATATTGTGTTGAGTTTTATTAAAAACAAATACATTACCAACCAAAGCTGTGGTCTTAAACACCAGTCTTAAAAACATACAAAGTCCTCTTCTCTGTCAGGATCCAGGGAAACAAGACTTGTTATGAATATTTATGGCTTTTTCCTGCGGGTAGAACTCTCTGAAACCCTAGCAAGTTAATGCAATTCTCTCCAACGATCTTTTTCTCTCCTGACCTGAGAGTATTTTAAGAACATACTTTAAGGACATAAACAGAAGACATAGCACTCTATGGTTCTGAAGATGGGGCTGCAGGAAACATAGAACCCTTCCAGAACCTTGTAGAACCAGACAGGTCCTGGACAGCAGCTGATAATGCAGTGGGCACTTTTCCTGGGAGGCCAGCCTGCTCTAACACGTAATGCCGTGCGGAGTTGTGGTGAAGAGCTATTCCAGGGACCCAGTGGCCCTCTGCAGTTGGAGAGGATGAGCATTTTCTCCAAGTGGACCCCTTCACCAGAGATCCTAGCACAAGCGGTCCCCAGTGGCTCCTCCCTGAGACGGACATTGATGGGCTCTTCTCCACTTTCAAGTCTGTGGTCAGGTCTACGAAAGTATCATGAGAACAGAAGAGGAAATAATGAGAGCCCGTTTGGGGGAAAAACCCCAATGTGTAAGCCAAAGATTATTACTGAGCATATTGAGAGGCTTCTAAAGAAAAGAACATATTATGGAAGAAGAAATATTTAATACAAGTCTAGTTAACTAGATTAACGATTAATCATGAATCCACATCGATGTGACGGCCGTATGAATCGGACATGACATAGAAGCCACTTGTCTATATCCTGTACTGCACGTGGGATCATGCCGTTCACGTGCTCTGTTTCGCTTCTGACACTTGGCAACGTGGTACTGTGACAAGGGACACATGGCTCCAGCTACAGGGATTTGCTCTCTGCTATGATCTAGAGGGCGTGAGGCACGCATGGCAACAGGTCAATGCCTAGCCCAGCTCGGAATTCTTCACGCTTCCTTTCTCCTTCCAGACCCAGCCCCTCAGCTTCATACCAGAAGCTATCATACCAGTCTATCATGCCGAATTCAACATGCTCCAGGGCCTCCAGAACATTAGTCTTTTCACCATATTATACCAGAGATAATAAAAGCCACACTTTTTCTGTGGCATGGAAAGCCTCTCAAATCTAAAATTCCCTCCTTCACCAAATTTACACTCTGATCAAGCCAGAGCTTTCATCCAAATGCTTCCCATCATTGTCTTCCAGACTGAGACGTCTAACGATGGTCTCTGGTCATGAGAGTTCCTCCCGCCTCTGGATGGCTTGGCTCCTTGGGGTCTCTACTGCGTGTCCTAGGATGGGGCAGGCAGGGACCCATGGAACCCTCCAGACAGGACCCACCCTGGTCCCACATGACAGTAAGAATGTGCTGGGCGCCTGGGTGGCTCAGTCGGTTGAGCAGACAACTCTTGATTTCGACTAAGGTCATAATCCCAGGGTTGTGGGATTGAACCTCGTGTTGGGCTCTGTGCTGAGCATGGAGCTTGCTTGGGGTTATCTCTCTCTCTCTCTCTCTCTCTTTCTGACCCTCATCCTGCTGGCACTCTCTCTCTTCCTCTCTAAAAAAAGAGAGAGAGAGAGTAAGAATGTGCTTTGCTTTGTCGTCACTTCTCTCTCCTGATGCTTTACCGTCTGTCACATTGTTTACTGTGGACATACTATCCAACCTCAGGGGTTGCCATGAGCCGTGGCTCTTAACCCACAACAGGAAACTCTGCCAAGGTCTACAGTCAAGGGAACACCTTCCAGAGCCAAGCTTCCCCCTCTACCACAGCTTCACCCGCACCTTGCTCTTCTTGTGAGTTCGTTACATTTGCATTGAGAAGCGCTGGTCCCATGACATCTCCGAGGACACCCGGTGTTATACAAGCTGGCCCCAAGGGGTGTCCCGTAAGCACACTTGGGCGTGTGCAGTATCTTCGGTGTGACTCAGACCCTGCAGAGTCAGCTTTCATCTGTGCAGCATTCACGCTTCCCCAGCTCAAGTTGAAGTCGGGTCTCCGTGCTGGAGCAGAAGCCCTCGTGCCGTCTCACGAGGCTGCCTCAGTAGGTCCAAAACGCCACGCACGAGCCCACTGCCGTAGGCAGAACTGGTTGTTGAATATGAGGCCAAAGCTAAAAAGGTTCAGGTCCTGGATTTGGTCTCTTAGAAATAGATTGCTGTGTCATCTGTGCTCCGAGATGTGACAAGGAAAGCAGTGATGAGGCTCAAGGGCTTGGAGAGCCGTGCTGACTCACGTGACTCGACTCACGGCCAGGTAGGCTCTTCTCTCGCGGCACCTGCCCCGCCTCGCTCCCGCTGCCTCGCGCCGCCACATTCTGGGACGTCGTGGCTTTCCCGGTTACACTGACCTTTAGATCCTCCCACTTTTCTTTCCTTATTTTTATTTCCTTTTTAAATGAAAACAGGTTCCCCGCTTGTCCACGGTCTGTCACGTTGGGGAACGTTTGGCAGGTTTGGCCCCTCGGGCTCCGCAGCAGGGCTCTGAGCCCAAGAGTTTAGAAAGCGAATGAAATGGAGACAGATCCTCGTGTACCTTTCTGAAGCTTTTCTCCAGAACCTGCTGGCAGGGACGCAGCTCCAGGGCCCGAGCGGGTGTGCACAACAGGCATCGTCCCAGACACACGGGCGTTTCCCGGGTGGTTGTCCACCGCTCCCCAGGTCTCGAAACACGGTCTGTGTTCACAGCTGCTCCCAAGTTACACCGTTTATCAAGTGTAGTGCTTCTAGAAGCTTCGTAGTCATCCCAGCGCGTCCTTCGTGCTCTGTACGTGTGTGCCCGTGTGTCTGCGTGTGTGTCTATGCATGTGTGTGTCTCTGTGTTTGTGTGTGTGTGTATGTGTATCTACACTTGTCTGTGTGTGTCAACATATGATGTGTGTGTGTTTACGTATGTCTGTGTATTTACACCTATATGTATGTGTGTGTCTGTGTGTGTGTCTCTCCCTCTGTGTCTACACCTGTATGTGTGTCTGTGTCTCTGTGTGTCAACACATGATGTGTGTGTCTGTGTCTCTCGCTGTGCCTACACCTGTCTGTGTGTCTGTGTGTCCGTGTGTTGGTGTCTGTGTGTGTACCTGTGTGTCCGAGTCCAGGAGGCTGAGGAATCTGACTCGGGGACTGTGTGCTGTGCCCCATGGATGGCCGCGATGTTTTCACCTACAGGAAAGGCTTTATGCCCTGGCGTCTGTTAAGTGTGGCACTCACGGCCTTCCAGGTACTTCCACGCACCAAACACCAGCACCTTCTGGAGAAGCTGAGAAAGGGCCCCGCTTCACACCTGGTGCAGAGGCCGGGACACATCGTGGGCCCCGACAAGCCTGCTTGGGCTGCTGGGGACCGGCTGGGAAAGACATGAGACCCACGTGATGGTGCACCCACGGGGTCCGCGCCTGGGAAGGGAGGCAGAGGGGCTGGGCCGTCTGGAGGGCCCCCGCCTGTGACCCCTGGCGTTCGCGGAGAGTGCTCCCCAGACGCACCGGCGGGCCGGCTCGGCCTCCCAGAGATGTGGGGCAAGGCCGTGTGTTTTATTTTCTTCACTCTGCTGACGATTAACTGTGCCCTTTGCATTTCGGGAAGTGACGGCCAGCGAGAGCAGAGCCAGCCGACGTGGCCACCTGACCTCTCTCCTCCTCTCCTCCTCCTCCTCAATGCTCGTAAAGATCTATTTGTGACCACGGAGAAGAGCCTTTTGGGGAGGGGTGGGTGGAACAGAAATAAAACCTAACGGAAGAGCCAAGTGCTTGGGCCAGGAAGTGATGTAAATTAGTCGCGGTTTGGTCATTTTAACGCCGAGTCCCAGACTCATCCTTCATCCCAGGCTCCCCGCCACGGTTTCCGTGTGATAAAGCAGGGCGTGTGGCCGTCCGCCTCTGACATGTTTATGGGCGCCCGGAGTCACACAGCCCTGGATGGCCGCCTTCGCCGCGAAGCCCTGGGGAGGGGCAGGATGCCTCTGAAAATGAAGCTGCTCTTACTTGACCCTCAGCGCTCGGGGTGAATGCCTAGCCAGCGCCGGCTCTGTGACTGGGGACTGTGTGCAGGCCTCGGTCAGGACGCGGCCGGCGGGGCCGAGGGACAGCCCACCTTGGGCCTGGGAAGCCAGTCCTGCTGGGGGTGCCAGGGGCCACTCAGGTCGGTTCCTGCGTGGGCTCTCCAAACCCCACGCTGCGTGCCTCGGTTTACATCTGTGCACACAGCTGTAGGACCTCGTGATAACAAGTGTGTCACATTTACGGTGTTTCGGGGGGTGTGGGGCCTGGTTGGAGCATCACAGAACATTGGAGAACCTGCCAGTCTGGTCCCTGGACTTAGTGGTGGAGGGGCTGAGGCTCTAACAGACGACGGGCGTCTCAAAGCCAGAGGCAGGGTCCCTCCTCGTGAACGTCATCCCTCATCATTTTGCGGGCTTCTCGAAGGCTGGGGTTATGTCTTACTTACTTATTTACTTTTATTTGCTTGTTTTGTGTTTAATTTTATTTAAATTCAAATTAGTTAACATACAGTATAGCATTGGTATTAGTATTGGTAGCATTCAGGAGGAGAACCCAGTGATCCATCACTTACATACGACACCCAGTGCTTGTCCCAACAAGTGCCCTCCTGAGTGCCCACCCCCCACTTAGCCCACCCTCCTCCCCTCCAGCAACCCTCAATTTGTTGTTCTCTGTATTTAAGAGTCTCTTATGGTTTGCCTCCCTCTCTGTTTTTATCTTAATTTTCCTTCACTTCCCTTATGTTCACCTGTTTTGTTTCTTAAATTCCACATGTGAGTGAAATCGTATAGTATTCATCTTTCTCTGACTGACTTATTTCACTCCGCATAATACCCCCAGTTCCACCCACACTGTTGCAAATGGCAGGATTTCATCCTTTTTCATTGCCGAGTAGTATTTCATTGCATATATAGACCATGTCTTCTTTGCTTACTTATTGTGGTAAGATACGCATCACATACTATTTTCCATCCTAATTATATTTAATTGTGCAGTTCAGAGGCATGACACGCATTCATGGGTTGTGCAAACGTCCCCACCATCCACCTCCAGAATGTTTCCATCTCTTGCTGAACTCCGTCCCGATGAAACAGAAACTCCCCACGGTCCCGAAACCCAAGCCTGACAACCACCATTCTGTTTTATGAACAGTCTGCTCTCAGAGCCTCCTACAAGTGGAATCACACAGTATTTGTGTTTTTGCAACTGGCTTATTTTGCTGGACACAGTTATCGCGGCACCTGTCAGAATGTGCTTCCTTTTTCAGCTGAATGATAGTCAGTTCTGCGCAGACAGCACGTTTTGCCCACCCATCTGCCTGTCGATGTACATGTGGGTTCCCCGTGCCCCTTAGCTGTTGTGAGGGACCCTGCTGTGAATGTGGCCGCTCAGATGTCTGCCCAAGTGCCCACTCTCTGTGCTTTTGGGTCTTGTTGATCTTTGTATCCCTCACACCCACCAAAGTTACCAGCATAGACAGGAAATCAGCTTTTGCTATAAATGGTGGATACAGGAAGAATAAACATCCTGTTAAGAGCTGCTCTTTCCATCTCTTAAGCACAAAAACAGAACGATATCCTTCCTGTCTGCATTTGGAGGTGACAAAGTACAGGCATCTCTGTTTTGCTCTGTCTAAAGTGATCCCCAGGGAGGAAGAAGACATCCAGAAAGCAAACCGGGTCTCCCGCGGGGCCTACAGCACGGCGGTGAGCCAGGGTGGACGTGAAGGCGTCAGACTCTCACAAGGTGAACCGGGTGTGGACAGGTCCCAGGGAGAGGCTGCCCCAGACTCGGCCAGAGGCTCTGAGGATTCTCTAGGGACACTGTGGACCGCCCGTCTGGAGAGGCCGGGACAATGCGACGAGGGGCCGCAGCAGCCATGTCCCTGGGCGCCACAGAGGAGCCGGAGGGAAGGCCCAGGGAAAGGCCCGCTCTCTGCCAGCGCTCCCTGCGTGTGGGGCAGGACACTGCACTTCCGCTGGTGACCTTTAGGGTGACCTTGTGCAGGAGGTGATCCCTGGGAGAGGTGAGGCGAGAAGCTCACTTTCTGTGAGTCGGGAGAAATCACTACTATAATTACGCACGTGCTAGCGCACATACAGTTTCGTGTGCAAGCACACAGCCCACATCTCGAGGACGTGGCTTCATCCTGCACACGGGAAAACTGACCTGTCCCCTGTGTGCCTTGTGTACACAGCTGTGCAGAAAGAACCCCTTTATTAAAGATGGATTTGATCAGAAAGGAAAAAGCACGGGTCTACTGACGATAACGCACGTGTAAAGGAGGAAAAGGGTCAGAGAGGTGGAGACGGAGCCCGCACGCGGGCGGCAGCCACCCAGCCCCAGCCACGCCGTCAGCGCCTTTCTCGGGAGCCGCGGTGGAGACAGTTTCGGTGAGGAGTCAGCCGCGGGGAGGGAGCGCTGGGCCGCCCGGGGGCACAGAGGACAGTGACACGCGGCCGTCGGGCGGTCACCCCCGCGCAGCCCGCCGGGGATGCATCGGGAAAGTGCAGACGAGCCGGGCGGCGGGGAGAAGGAGGTGCACACGGCCCGAGGGGAAGACGGCGGAGGTTTGGATCAAATGTGTACAGAAAGGACGTAAGTCGCGATTGTCTGCTACCGGGACACGCCCGACACCACGAAAGGGCGAGAAACAGACACAGGTTCAAAGGTAAAGAAAAGCGCGTCTGGGTGTCCTGCCAACCGAAAGGAGGGCGCACGACGTTTCTCGGGGAGACGCGTCCCTCGCTGGCGCAGGGCCTGGCTCCGGAAGGGGTGGCGCCCTCCGTGACCGTGACGCGGACAGGGGTCGGCGCAGGGACAGCCCGACGCCGGCCGCGGGGGACACTGAGGCCCACAGGAGCCCTGAGCCCGGGGGCTGCGGCCGCGTGGGGCCGACCGCAGGGCCTGCGGGTGACGCCCCCATCGGCCGTGGGGTGACGCCCCCAACAGCCGTGGAGTGACGCCCCCAACGGGCGCGGGGTCGGGCGTGGAGTGACGCCCCCAACGGGCGCGGGGTCGGGCGTGGAGTGACGCCCCCATGGGGCGCTGGGTGACGCCCCCAACAGCCGTGGAGTGATGCCCCCAACGGGCGCGGGGTGACGCCCCCATCAGCCGTGGAGTGATGCCCCCAACGGGCGCGGGGTGACGCCCCCCATCAGCTGTGGGGTGACGCCCCCAACGGGCGCGGGGTGACGCCCCCCATCAGCTGTGGGGTGACGCCCCCAACGGGCGCGGGGTCGAGCGTGGAGTGACGCCCCCATCAGCCGTGGAGTGATGCCCCCAACAGGCGCGGGGTGACGCCCCCCATTGGCTGCGCGATGCCTGTAGGCGCCAGAGCCAGGACGCAGGAGGGGCGTCCACACGGCCGTCCTCCTGTCCCGACTGGAGACAAGGGGATTGAACACGACTGACGGGTCCTGGATGCTTGAAAGAAAAATGCATTAGAAACACCAAGAATAATAAAACAACAAATTAAATGTATTGAGGCACAAGAAGAGAGGCCAGGGAAGTCAGAAATACACTAATTTCGTACCGAATAGGAAAAGTCTAGAGCCCGAGAATTAAGTATATTATGAGCAGTTAGTGTTTGAAATGTCCCGCGAAAGAAAGGAGAACAAAACGGAAATGCTTTCAAATTAGCATGAAAGAAAGGACAGAAAAGCCCAGAAGAGTCAAGAGCACACTCAGACAATCCAGCGAAAATTTTAAGGGGAAGAAGGAAAAGGAAAAGAAGGCAAGAAAGACTAAAGGTAGAATCACTACCTGACCCCGTGATTCCGCTCTTGGGTTTACCCACAAGTAAAAGCGGGCTCCCAAAGAGGTCCTGGCCCATGCAGGGCCCAGCACCAGGGGTCACAGCGAGCCAAGGGCAGCAGCAAGCCCGCTGTCCGTCGGCGGTGGACGGGAAGCCACGTGTGCTGTGTGCACACGGCGGGTATGTAGCCTTGCAGAGGGAGGACGTTCTGACGCCACGTGATGAAGCGTGGACACTTTATGCCCAGTGAGAGAGGCCAGACGTAAAAGTACAAACGCTGTATGATCCCACGTCTAGAAGGTCCCTGGGGGGGCTGGGGAGCAAATCATAAAGACAGAAGGTAGCCAGGGGCTGGACAAGACGGAAAGGGGGTTAGTGTTTACCGGGGACAGAGTTTTAGTTTGGCAAGATGGCTGCACAGCAATGTGGATGTACCTAATGCCGCTCAACTGTACGCTTAAAAATGGTGGTGAATTTTTAAACATTTTTTAAAAGTTTATTTTATTTATTTTGAGAGAGATAGAGAGATAGAGAGGAAGAGGGACAGAGAGAGAGAGGGAGGGAGAGAGAGGATCCCAAGCAGGCTCCGTGCCATCAGCGCAGAGCCCAACGTGGGGGTCGAATCACAAACTGAGTCATGACCTGAGCGGAAACCAAGTCAGTTGCTCAACCGACTGCGTGGCTCAGGCGCCCCCAGGCGGTAAGTTTTATGTTGTATTTTATCACAATTTAAAATATTTAAAAATTTAAAAAACCCACAGAAGCATAACATGTGATAGAGGCAAGACCCAGAACCGTGCAACAGTTCTGAGCAAAATAGAAAAATGAGTAACTACAGGTAAGCCAGGTCACCTGGAAGGGTATCCCGGAAACAGGCGACTGTGCGTGGGCAGAAGACATAGTCTCCCCAACATAGGCTTTACTGTACTCAAATCTCACACCAGGTGTATATTCAAAAGTATTCAAATACAGGGGCACCTGGGGGGCTCATCTCACACCAGGTGTATATTCGAAAGTATTCAAATACAGGGGCGCCTGGGGTGCTCAGTCGGTTAAGCCTCCGAGTTCGGCTCAGGTCATGATCTCACAGCTCTCGTTTGAGCCCCATATTGGGCTCTGTGCTGACAGCTCAGAGCCTGGAACCTGCTTCGGATTCTGTGTCCCCCTCTCTCCTGCCCCTCCCCCACTCGTGCTCTGTTTCATTCTGTCTCTCAGAAATAGATAAATGTTAAAAAATTTAAAAGGTATTCAAATAGGGGCGCCTGGGTGGCTTAGTCGGTTAAGCGTCCGACTTTCGCTTAGGTCATGATCTCGCGGTTCGTGGGTTCGAGCCCCGCGTCGGGCTCTGTGCTGAGCCTGTTTCAGTCTGTGACTCCCTCTCTCTGACCCTCCCCTGCTCACACTGTCTCTCTCTCTCTCCTAGAAATAAATAAAAATATTAAAAAAAAAAACAAAGTTATAAAAAAAAAAAAAGGTATTCAAATATATCCCAAAGCAAATAATAGACAACTATGAAAGAATGGTACTGGCATAGTTAACGTGAGCTGATTAATTAGTTTGTATTTACCATCAAGTATCTGCTCACTCTACCGATTTTACTCATCATCAAGAGAACAAAAATATAAAATTGTGTCCTAAATCAACAATATTTTGGAAGTAATGTCAGTGCTCTTGCACTCCATGGGCTCCAGGATAACACTGATTAAGCATTTTTATGGGACGACCCATGCAGCACGGACCTTCATTATTACAGACAGCCTGCTGTCGGATTGTCTGTCCCTATGCAGGGCTGTGACCTCTGACATATATGGCTGACGATGCCAGCAAGGGTGACAGAAAGACTCCTCCTGCAAAAGCGTAAATCATCTGGAGAAAAGAAAGGTGTTATGTCGGAAGGTGGACTTTAATAGGAGGGTCAGATTGGCTTTGAAGATAATTGGTTGAAGTAGTTCTTTGCAACTAGAGATTTCTACTTGGTTTTTGCCCGTAGGAAGAAGCACCTAACCTTATAATTTGATACGTGTTTATAGATCACGTAGAGCTATACAACACGGTCACTTTCCCCCTTTGTGTCTTCCAACCAGGCCATCCTGAAAGTGAGGTATTCTCGGATTTACTTCCATACCATAGTGATTTTGATTAAAAACAATTAAAAATATTCTTAGAACAATTATAGGTTTGCAGCAAAATTGAGAAGAAGTTACAGAGATTCCCACATGAGCCCTGTTAATGTCCCCTGCAAGATGGTGTATTTGGTATAGTGGTCGAACCTGACTGACACCCCACAGACTGTCGCCCCCAGTCTGTGGTTTGCATCAGGGCTCACTCTTGAGGTACATCCTGTGGGTTTGGACAAATGGATAATGACCTGTATCTACCATTTTCGTACTGCACAGAGTAGGTTCACCACCCTAAAAATTGTGTGCCCCACCTAATCATATGCTCCCCATAACCCCATATATTATTTTTTGGTGGTGTAGATAACAAAAAAGCCATGAGGCATCTGAATGTTTACCAATGAGTTTGACCACAGCTCTGATAAATAGTTGTGGCTTCATGACAGGGTCTTAGCGGTCAGTCAGAAACAGTCTAGTGCCCAGCTCCTTCGCGCCTCCGCTATGGTCTATTTGCAAGGACTCCCCATTGTTTTTGAGTCTCTGTGCCCTTCCCCCACGTGTGGGTGTGCAGCAGTGATGGACAGTATCTCATGGACACTAATCTGCTACAGTCTTGTGGCTACCCACCTATTTACATCACTTGACCAAAGGCTATTGGTAATTTGGCATCACATTGCCACCCTCACGTGCCGCGTGACTGAATGGTGGCTCGGTAGCTAAGCCTCACTGTCACAGGTTTTTTTTATTTTTTTAAATCCGTAAACCTCACACGAGATCATGACCTGAACCGAAGTCGGCCGCTTAACACACTGAGCCATCCAAGCGCCCCAAACTGTTGCAAGTATTGGAACAGGCAGGCACATTAAGAATAAGGTCTGGAGTATGTAGTTTTAGGAAGCGACACCTGCCTTCACACTGAGAAGGTGCGGATGAGTTAATTCTCTGTTCTTTATCATGCCTGGAGAAACGTCTCATACGTGCCTTGACCCAAACTTCATGCATTTTTTTGTCGTTGAATGACATTAGGTGCGCCCGTGTAAAAATGCTCCAGTAAGATCACTTAAAACTTGACGTGCATTTGGCCAAATAAATTAAAAAACCTGCCTGTCCGTGTACAAGCTTCGGTCTGTGGGACTCAACATATCTATGTAAAATTTTCAGCACTCCGCGTATTCCTGAAATGACAATTGAACTTGATTCAACTCACCCAGGATTATTACTCACTTTCCATGTTGTGAGGCCTCCATCTGTTTACTATGAAAAACAAAGCAGATGTCATTACTGGAGGGGAGAGGCGCACGGTAGTGAGCCCATGCATCACTGTCCCGGCGCCGTTTCCATAGGAGTGCGTCAGGCAGCTGCGGGCGCAGATTGAAAGCATAACTCAGTTGAGGGTTTTGCGGCCGTTGGGAGCCAGATGAAAGCTCACACCTTTGCATTCAGCCTCCAGACTGAATTACAGCCTCCCCAGCCCCCTGAATCTCGTGCACGTCACTCGTAATGCTGAGGGACGGCTCTCAGATTTACAGAAACAGGACGGCTTCCTGGACTGGAGCTGGAAAATTTACGTACTTGTCACCACCAAGGAAAATCGCTGTCGTCGTCGGAGCAAACGTTCAATGAGGGATTTAAATGGATGTGAGGGTAAAGTGGGCTTTTAATTTTAAATTCCATTGGTTTGAGAACACGAGGTCCATCCTTCTGATCTTATTGTCTTGGATTTATGAAAACAATAAATTATTAAAATACATTAATTCAGATTCCAATCACATTAATGTTCAATCAGCCCTGTATTAATCATGGGGCGTCAAACGAAAGGCAAATGATCAGAAGGGAAATCAGTCACGAATTAGCCAACTCTCTCTGAAAAGTGGCTTCCAGGAGTTTAATGATGAATCCCAACTCATACATCCAGTTGACAAGGGATCTGGGTATTTAGAACTAGACGCTGTGGGAAGTGATGGTGTGGGGTGTGGGGCGCTCTCGCGGATGGACCGAGGGGCTGCTCGTCGGCACGAATGACCGTGGCTGCAGTCCGGGTCACTGGGCAGATGGGTAATGCAATACAGACGTGCGTGGGGATCCACGTGTGTGCGGGGGAGTGGGGTGAGGAGTGCCCGGAGTGGGAGGGAAGACCTTCTCTCCTGCACCCCATGCCCATTAGGCTGTGACTTCAGAGCAAGCCAGCAGTGCCCTGGGGGTGGGGGTGGGGGTAGATGCTTGTCGCCTGGATGGTAGGCCCTTGGGGTGCCCAGCTCTATGCACTGTGCCACAGAAGCCCCTTCCGGGGACGGGGAGCTTACTGTCCAGGTTGTGACACTGACTGGAGTCACGAGCTAACAATACGGGAGCAAGAAAGGAGTCAGGCCGGGGCTCCTCCGGCTCCAAGCTGCCTCCTTGCGTGTCCCCGGCAAGGCCATCTCTCCTCTGAGAGGCTACAGACTAAGAATTGAGGAAAGAGGCTTGGTGTACTGGGGACACAGCGTGGACGGGAGGCGCACAGTGAGGTCGGGAAGCGGCACCTTCCCGGGCCTCGGGTCCCCTGTGTGCGAGAGGGGCCGGTGGGCCCAGCGATGTCTGTCTGAAGCAACACTCCATGCGCGTGGGCTGCTGACTCGGAGATGTTCCTACCTGCAGGGCAGGTGGGGTGAGGACGGGGCCACCCACAGGGCTCTACGTGACTCCGTGTGACTCTTTCCAGAGAAGGTGGGCAGAAGGAAGGGAACGCCGTATCGGGGTGTCTGATTCACGTGATGGGCACACGACGGCCTCACCGGCCCCGGGAAGAATGTTCCCAGGCTGTAGCTCAGGAGTCCATCTGGTGCATTAAAACAGCACAGTCAGCCAACAGCCGGGTTCATTTGATTACTTAGTTTTTCCCTGTGTGCAGATAACCACATTTCCCCTCTCGGTCACCCCTCCGTTGGCCCAAGCATCCCGAGCCGAGCCAAAGGCCTCCTTCCCCAGGCTCACCCTGGCAAGATATTACACCTGAGTCCCATTCTGTCAGAGGGTCCTTTAGGTCACACACGTGGGTTCTCACTAAATGATCTGAAGCTGCTGGGTCGCCACACGTCTTCCGTGCGGAGAGCTCTTCCGGGTGGTCACTTTCTCTGTGAGCTCTGGCACCCCGTGCTGTTCCTCGTATTTATGTGTGTCTCGTTCTCAGCCCACGGATATTGTCAGCGGTGAGGTAAACCCCCGCGCTAGAAACTTGGGCCAAAGTTATGGTTTCTGTTTTGGCTTTTTAATGCAGCCTCAGAATTATTTATTATTTCTCAGTTCCTCCTGAGAAATCTGTGGTTTGGGGACAAAAGTAGATCACTCTTAAATCAGCTTTAAAACAGGTCAGTTCTCCTGTAACTGCACCTGACGTTTTCCCTTAAACAACGTCACATACCGCTGACACTGTAAATAAACCACTCGGGAGACGAGCTTGGGAAACGCACTCTGGTCACGGCGCGGGTGAGGCTTGCGGTTCCAGATGCACTTCCCAACGGCACGCGGGGGGGAAGCGCGGGTCACAGTGGAGTAGACGGATGGCCACGGCTGGTCGCACGGGCATCCCTTTGCCCGGTGGCGCGAGGTCGCTGTATCCTTGCAGACAGGATTTCTGGCGCCCCGGCCCCCCCTCCCCCGTGACTCCCGGGTGGGTCCATGTCCGAGCTCTTACGGAAGGAGTGTCCCGTGGAGGATTTCAGACGTGACAGAGACGGGATCATCTCACCACTGTCATCACAGACTGCTGTGACCATCTGGGCTGCAAGCCCTCCTGTGGCCTCCGTGTTCGTGGCCGCTGCGCGGGGACCAGATGATGATCGACGTTTGGTCCCGGCCCAAGTGCCTGGAGCAGCCGTGACGCTGGCGTCCGTGTGGGTCATGGTGACGGCACTGCTGGTGTTGTGTGGGTGCTGCTGTTGGTGCCAGGCCCTCCCGGAACAACACTGGGGGCGGGGAAGGCCAGGTGCCCGAGCACGCGTCGGACAGTGTGTGTTCCGGAGGGAGCCTGATGCCCCGCTCGTGGGTCCATTCAGCGTTTAGCTGCAAGAACTACTGTCTGCAAGCGGCACTCTCCAAAAACAGCTACGATCACCTAGACCCGCTATGTGTTTTTGTGCACCCGTCTCTGACTCTGCCTTTCCACTGTCCTCTCCTCCCGCTGCAAAGCGCCTTCCTTGGAAGGTGAGATGGCCTCTTACTCTTTCTCACAACAGACTCTCAACAGGACATCTTTCCAATCTTGCTCTGAGAATTCTCCTGTGTCACCGAGAGGCAAGCTTAGATTTGTCTCCTGTGCCTCTGTGGCTGCCGCTGTGACCAGGGCAGAGCCTGCCCCAGAGCCCGCCTTCAGGGCACAGTCATGGTCCCCTCCAGGGGCAGCCAGGGTCCTCTCCAGGGCACGGCCAATGTCCCTGCTAGGGCATGGCCACGGTCCTCTCCAGGGCACGGCCAATGTCCCTTCCAGAGCATGGCCAGGGTCCCCTCCAGAGCACAGTCAGGCTCCCGTCCAGGACATGGCCAATGTCCCTTCCAGAGCATGGCCAGGGTCCGGGCACGGCCAATGTCCCTACTAGGGCATGGCCACGGTCCTCTCCAGGGCACGGCCAATGACCCTTCCAGAGCAATGGCCAGGGTCCCCTCCAGAGCACAGTCAGGGTCCCGTCCAGGACATGGACAATGTCCCTTCCAGAGCATGGCCAGGGTCCTCTCCAGAGCACAGCCAAGGTCCCTCCAGGACATGGCCAATGTCCCTTCCAGAGCATGGCCAGGGTCCCCTCCAGGGGCAGCCAGGGTCCCCTCCAGGTGTGGCCAGGGCCCCTGTGTGCTGGCCAGGGTCCTGCTGCTGCTCCCTTTCTCCGCTCTGGTTTCGGCATCACTTTGTGTTTTAAGAGAAGCCTCTTGAAACTCTCTCTGCAAAAGACAGAGTGAATAGCATCTGCACGAAACGCGGATTCAGTGCGGGAACAAAGACCGAGAGGGGACAAGGCTGATGCACGGTGGCTCCCGCGCAAAGCAGGGCCCTCTGCTTTCTATCTGGAAACGCCGTTCGGGGCCCAGCAGCCTCACCCCTGGGGACGCACTCTGCCCCGCCTTTCGCCTCTTGTTCCCGCAAAGGCAGTGGTGATGGTTCCGCGTCCCTAATTTCTGGTGACTTTGGGGATCCGCTCGGCAGATCCAAGTGGTGCCACCAGCAGGAAGTCTCTGGCAGAGCTGTCAGTTCTGGCAGATCTTTCCCGAGAGACCGTGGGAGGCTCTGCGTTTATAAGTTAGCACTTCCGAGCCGGCCAGCTGCGCTCAGGCTGGGGGGGGGGGGGGGGCTCAGGAGTCATTCCAGCACAAAACCCACGGAGTCACCCCTCCCTCCCAGCCTCCTCGCTCCTCGCTTCTCTTCCCTGGCCTGGATGTAAGCATCACGAGCTTCAGAAAGTTCATATATAAAAATGCAAGCATTTGGGATAAACTACTTCCAGCTCATTTTGGGAGGAGGAAAGACTTTTTTCCTGCTTTGGCTCGCTTCCTAAACTCTTTAACAGTCTGGGACACGTGAACACAGATTCGTTTCTCTAACGATCTCAGGTACACGGCTTGAAGGTTGCAGGGCCCTGACAGTTCTGGGATTTCGGTGGCGTCCAGGCGTCGGAAGACTGGCTCTGACAAGTCGAGGGATGGAGGAGGCGTGTTCCTACCACAGGCGCAGAAGCTGCCGGCACCTTGCAGAGACAGACGTGAATTTAAGAAAAGCGCAAAAAACTCTGCGTGTGTGAGAAACCTCAGACAAATGCAAACGTAGAAGGAGAAGGCCCGTGCAGTCCCTATCAGCCGGCTCTCCCAACGGTCGCTGCTTGGCTGGTTTGTCTCATCCGTGCTTCCCTCCCTCTGTCCGTGGGGATGGCTTACAAGCGAATCCCAGAGACGTGCCCTGTTGCCAGGAAGACACAAATGAGGCAAATCACCCGATTACACGCCCGTGTCCCTCGCCTGCAGGTCCCAGCGAACAGTGGCCTGGTGGCCTGAGGACCACAGTGGCCATCGTGGTCACCGTGACTCATCAGAATAGTACGTTGTTTCCAGAAAGTAAAGATCTGCTGTTCCTTCTCTACGTTTAAAAATACCCGTCCTGAGGGGCGCCTGGGTGGCTTAGTCGGTTGAGCGTCCGACTTCAGCTCAGGTCATGATCTCGCGGTTCGTGGGTTCGAGCCCCGCGTCGGGCTCTGTGCTGACTGCCAGCTCAGAGCCTGGAGCCTGTTTCAGTCTGTGACTCCCACTCTCTCTCTGACCCTCCCCTGCTCACGCTGTCTCTCTCTCTCTCCTAGAAATAAATAAAACATTAAAAAAAAATACCCGTCCTGAGACTTAGTGGATTGGGAGAAGGCGTGACTATCTGTTTTCTCGAGGGGTCGACGTTCACGTTTCCCACACAGAGCTTCATGCCCGTGCGAGTTTGTGTGTTTCCGAGCGTCAGGCCTCGGGTTCACTGCTGTGCGAGGCAGCCACCGGCAAATGCCTTACTGGGTGCCCATGGTGTCCCGGCCACGGCCGCAAGACTGGCGGGGGCCCTGCGTCCACGGGCTGACCTCTGTGGGGGAGGGGGGTCTGGGCTGGGAGTGGGAGGGAGCCTCACAGGCGCCCCTGCCCCATGGTGAGGAGTTGAGGGGAGGCTCTCGGGGCCTCGTGGGCGTGCGGGCTCATCTCCAGGCTGCGGGTCCCTGATGCGGGACCAGCTGGTTTCCGGGAAGAGGCAGCGGATGGATGAGTTCGGTTTGGACACAGTGACCTCGAGCTGCTTGGCGCAAGGTGAGGGCAGCGGGGCCATGCGTCGGGAGTTGTAGTATTTAAGGTTCTGTGAAGACCCACAATGGGCAAGTGCTTGCAAGGAGAGGAGAAAGGGGCACGCGGCCGCTGGTCCCCTCTTCCCTGCAGGAAGCGTGCAGGGAGGAGTCCGGCCAGGACAGAGTGCACGGAGGCCGGAGCCACGTCGGGGCGGAGGGGCGTGTGGTGGGGGAAGGTCACAGGGAGCAGGGCGGGCGGCAGAGCAGGCGGCCACGGCGACACCAGCCTGTGGACGGCATGGGCATCCTGTCTTTATTCCCGGTAACCCGGGCTCCGCCGTCCTTTCCGGAACCGTGCGTGTTTCCTGGGGGCCCCAGCCTTGTGGCTGCGCCCAAGCCTCTCTCTGTTGTCACTTGTCACCTGGACTCTGTCTCGTGTCTCGGGTCCTCCCTGGTCAGGCCACAGACGGACGCCGCCGGCGCCACATTCCTGCCCGGAGGTGTTTCCACGTTCCACCTTCCCGCGCCCACCGCTGCCCTTGGGGCTGGGGGCCCCGCGTCTGCTGTTCCCTGTCCCCCCCGGGCTTGCACAGACTCGGGTGGGGGGCTAAGTGTGGCCCAGGGACATCTCTGCAGCCAAGCATGTTGCCAGCGTGTCTCCCTGGGACCTGGGACCCACCCGAGACCGGAGCCCTGGCTGCCGGGTGGTCCAGGGCCCCGCAGCGTCTGAGGGTCCCGCGTCCCGCCTCCGGGGCCCCTCAGCTGCGGGCGGGCCGCGCCCCCCCAGCATCCCTGGCATTTGTGTGTTTTCTTCCCTTTCTTTGATCCTGATTCTCCTTCTCCACTTCCTCCCATTTCGGAACCGCACGTAGGCTGGCAGCTGGGGAGAAGGCTGGCTCACGGATGAAAACACCCTTCCAAATCCGCTGTTTTCTGCCTCCACCTCAGCGTTTGAAACTCCAGAGCGAGGAACTTGCCTCCATTGCTCTCTCTGGGCTGTTCCTGGCCACCCATTTCCTGATGGGTTAAGACAAAACCCGGGTCTGTGTGAACAGCGAGGAACAAGAAAAGGGGTGGGAGGCGCTGCCGCTCTCTCGCCATGCGATGTCCTGGCAATGCTCCGCGAGCCGCGGGTCTCAGACGCACGGCTGCGGAGAGATCTCGGACCAGGCACGCGCCGTTGGCCGGGGCTGGGTTTTGCGGGAATTCCACGGATGAGTCAGGCTTTCCCGATTTCCTCAAGGACATGGCCTGGAGGAGACTGACTTACGCGTGGAGGGCGATTCTCAGCCGGGGTCCAGTATATTCTGTGCTGGGCGTGACGGAGGGTGGACATTCATGGTGGACGTTTGTGGTACGAGCTCAGGGTAGTGAACCAGGCAGACCCAGCAAGGCCCGGTCATCGGGATCCCCTCGGCGGCCCTGTCTTTGGAGATAAGGATGCTCCCGTCCTCGAGGGAGCTGGAGGGAGGTCACCTGTCACGGGAAAGTCCCGTGACCTGCCTGAGGGGAGGTCAGAGTCCCTCCTGCACCCGCCGTCCCTGGAATCCCTTCACCTTGAAGTAGTCAGTCTGCCAATGTTTTGGGGGTGTGACCACAGCCAGGCGCTCTTCACGCCTCTGCAGTTTGGCTCCCTCCTCTGGAAGCAGGGTAATAGGAAGACCTGCAGACAGGGGACCCTGTGGTCTCACACGGTGACAGCTGGTGGGGACGGAAGCTGACACAGCAGATCCATTGGGAGATATAAAATGCACAACGCATGCTTACTGAATATCTTTTTAAAATATGAGTAAAGGCTTATGATATCATTAAAGAAAAACGTGACACAATGTGGTCCAGGTTACGTATGCAGAGAAAAACCAGAAAGTAATGCATTGAAAATATTAATGAGAGGCGCCTGGGTGGCTCAGTCAGTTAAGCGTCCAACTTCAGCTCAGGTCCTGATCTCACGGTTCGTGGGTTCAAGCCCCGCGTCGGGCTCTGTGCTGACGGCTCAGAGCCTGGAGCTGCTTCAGAGTCTGTGTCTCCCTCTCTCTGCCCTTACCTTGATCATACTCTGTCTTTCTCTCTCTTTCAAAAATAAACATGTAAAAAAACTTACGAAAATATTAGTAATTTTCTCTGGTTGACAAAATGGGACGGTCTTTGCCTCCTTCTTTATTCCTTCTGAATCGCCCTGTCTTATTCGGTAAGCACCCTGGTTTTGTGCTGTCACACAGCTGGAGACTCTGCTCACCTGGCCAGAGCCCCTCGTGTGCGTCTCCCAGGAGCTCCTCCCGCAGCTTTCCCGGAACAGCCTGCTCGCCTGTGCACCTTGCCTGATGTGCGTGGACGGATCTGGGACCCGGCACCAAGCCCGCCTGACTCTCTCCATACCCTGGGGCCACCAGGGGCTCCATAAATGTTGGACAGAAGTGACCTGATTGCAGGTCAGCCCTGAAAATGGGCGGCTGCCCAGCTCCGGGGCTGCGGCAGTGAATGGGTGCCCCCATGGGGAGGCAGCGGGGGAAGGGGCCCCACCGTGGGCAACTGTGGCCTCTGTGCAGGCAGGACAGCAGGCCATGCTGACCTGGGGCAGTGACCTCAGCTCCAGAACACCGTCCTGAGAGTCAGTCTCCTTCGTCCCCTGTGGGCTCTCTGCTGGCAGCCAGGGGCCTGCCCAGCACACGTGGCACCTTCCGTCCATCCCTCTGTCTGCGGCCACGCACCTCCACACCTTCCCCATCCCTCTGTCTCACTTACATAAGGGAGTGTGAATCCATGGCTGGGCATGAAGGCCGTTTCCTGTCAACAGCATCTACATAAATTCAAGTTAACTTTCACTCTTCCTCCGTATAACGGAAATGCCTCAGAAATCTTTATGCTATGGCATTTTGCAATTCGTATATTCTGTAGCTGTCACAATTTTCGTCTGGAGAGGCAGAAAGGGTTCTTACTTTCTGTATCATAACTTTCTTCATTTTGCTAGAAAGGACCTTAATAATCATGACGATAAAACAGTCTTTCGGGTGCAGCGTGGACGCAAAGATCGTCGCGGAGACAGCCTGCAAGCCTCTGCAATCAACAGACAGATGCTGGAGAAGGACTCTTTTATTCCGTCAAACAATACTAAGTTTCGTGCAGTGGAGCGCCCCCTTCACTTCGCTGGGTGCAGCGTGCCCTGGGGGGCAGGGCTGCAGTGCTCAGTCGTCCCCACAGAGTCAGTCGGCTGGCCCGCCTCTCTGGCGTCCCTCCCGGCCGGGCCCAGACCGCGCTGCGGCCCCGTGTCCCCCCAGGTCCCTGGCCCAAGCTGGGGGCCCATCACGGGGCATCTGAGAACTTGCTAATGTGCCCCTCCCTTCCTCGCTCATCGGCTCTGTCTGTGTGTCCTGGGACGGATGGGGGACAGAGGGGGTGGCTTTGGAAGGGGGGGCAGGGCATGGTGGCTGGATGGAATGGCCGGGTGAGAAACTGGGGCTAACTGGACTGGCATTCAGGTTAAGATCCTTCTATATTTACCGTCTTACACAAAAATCGTATCTTTTAGAAACTGCTTTGTTATTCCAGACTTGTGTCCATGGGGACACTGCTTCATGACCCTATGGGGTCCGTTAGAAGACTCCCATTGGCGACTTAAGGAACAATACGTGGCCGTTGTTTTTCTTTTTAGTCTTTGTCCCTTCACCTCCAAGAACCATGGGGAGCGCATCTAGGGCCTCACAGAAAATAGGAGCCCTCATGGGGGGGAGAGTGGGGGCCCACGGGTGGGGGGGAGCATGGCCATGAGTGGGGAGAGTGGGGGCCCACGGGTGGGGGGGAGCATGGCCGTGAGGGGGAGAGATGGATCACCTTGGGACGTGGAGGCTCAGATTTTGCAGGAAACCCCAGTCTTCCAGGAAATGTGTGTGTGTGTGTATTTATGTACATATTTATAAATAATGTGTATATAAATATAGGCTATACATACAAATATGTATATGTGTATAATGTGTGTATGTATACAATGTGTGCATATGTATAGTGTGTGTATATATAATGCATGAATATACATACATGTGTATATATATGTGTGTATATATAATGTGTATATATATTGTGTGTATAGAATGTATAAATTATATATATTAATATGTGTATACATGTGTGTATAAATATATTGTGTGTACATATATTATATGTATATAATGTGTGTTGTATACATGTATAATGTGTATATATACAATGTGTATACTTATGTTTCTGTGTATATATAATGTATTATATATATAATGTGTTTATATTTATAATGTGTGTATATAATGTATGTATATATGTGTGTATATATATAATGTATGTATATATATATATAATGTGTGTGTATATATTGTGTGTATATAATGTGTATTATATATAATGTGTATATATATAATGTTTGTGTGTATATATATAATCTGTCTTATATATACAGAATGTTTTTGTGGATTATATATATAATGTGTGTATATATATAAAATGTATGTGTATATATGTGTATTATATATACATAATGTGTGTATATATTATATATATATAACGTATGTGTATTATATATAGAATGTGTGTATATATAGAATGTGTGTGTATTATATATAGAATGTGTGTATATATAATGTGTGTGTATATATAGAATGTGTGTATTATATATAGAATGTGTGTATATATAGAATGTGTGTGTATTATGTACAGAATGTGTGTATATATAATGTTTGCATATATATATATATATATATATATATATATATATATAAAACGTGTATATAATGAAGCCTCTTGGGGCGGAAGGTAACTGAGCTAAGAAGCATTGCTTATTCTCTCAGAAACTTTTCTCCTCCCTCTAACTTTGCTGCTCTTGTGCAGATATGGACTTTGCTGGGATGTCACACATGAAAGTATCATGAGACAGTCCTTCCAGTTAAAAGAGTTTCGGGTTCACAGGAGACTTGGCACAGCTTAGGGCCGGAGTCCCCACGATGTGGCCAGAGAGGCGGTGCTGCGTCCCTAATGTGGCACATGGGTGACAGGGTGGCCTGATTTTACAAATGACAATAAAGGACACCCAGTGAAATATGAATTTCAGACAAACACTTTTTTTTTAGTAGAAGTATGTCCCATGCAATATTTGGGATATACTTATACTAAAACATTGTTCACTATTCATCGGAAATTCAAGTGTAAGTGGGCGCCTTGTGTGCCATCTGGCAACCCCGATTGATGACCATTTTACATAAGTGACAAATTAAGAGCAAGCACAAAACATGAGATGAGTATAGGCCATGGCTTAGCAGACTCAGGCCATCTGAACCCATCCGATGCCCGGAAGTGATGTTTGCTCCATGTTCTTCTCAGCCTGAGTGCCTGCTT
The DNA here is from genome assembly GCF_003009895.1 of Hyaena hyaena. NCBI lineage: Eukaryota > Metazoa > Chordata > Mammalia > Carnivora > Hyaenidae > Hyaena > Hyaena hyaena. The sequence continues at coordinate 116,332 of NW_024080806.1, forward strand.
TAGGGGTGTGTGTGCACGTGTGTGTGTGTGTGTGCGTGTGAAGAGGTGGGAAGGGCAGTGTGAGAAAGGGAGTGGTTGTAGCACTGCACTACTGTTTCCGGAGTCGAGTGCAAGAGAGAGTGAGAACAGCATGGGCCGTCTGAAGGGCTCAAGCTCAGATGTATTAATCAATCGATCGATCAATCAATAGATAGATTGAGTTAGGAAATGGTCGTTGAGAGCCAGGGTCTCTGCTGGGCGTCTGCCAGGAGCCTGTCATCAGCAGTGTGGACAGACGTTGTGTGGGAAGCCACCATCGGGGGTGGGGTGGGGTGGGTCCCGTCTGGGGAGGTGACGAAGCCGGGAGTGGCCGGAGATCCTGGCGGGACTCTGGCTGAGTGGGACGGTGAGGCCGGAGGGCGCCAGCAGCTCGTAGCTGTTCTGCTCCACGTAGGGACGTGGGGGAAGAACATGAACCAGTGGGGGGGGGGGTGACGGGCTTCCCGCCCACCTGGGTCCCGGGGCGCAGGCTCACGGGCTCACCGGCCAGGACCCGAGTGACCCTCCTCTGCACGGCATCTAAGGAGGCACCAAACAAACAAAACTCGCTCAAGAGTCACGAGAAATACAGCCTTAACCCGACACCCCAAGACATCGAAATCAATGCAGGAAAATCATGATGAACAAAATATCAAAATCTGACATAAAGACAGCGCTGTGATGAGCCGTACTGGAGCCCGAGGCAAAAAAATAAATCAGGAGGGAGAAGTGATCCTGTCTGTATTTGAAAAGCTGATGGTTTTGGTCATGGGCTTTTGCGTTAACTCTGCTCCTTCAACAGCGCATGAACCCGCAGTTTACCTCAGTGGCTGAAATCCTGGGCCTCCCTGGCCGTCGGGGGCCCACGGGCAGGACGGGGCCTCACCCCAGTGTCCGCAGGACCCCGTCTCCCCTAAGAACCTTCCCGCCTGCATTTCTCACGGGCGGCAGCCCGCAGCCCAGGGAGCACCTCCGAGTCAGGACGGAGCCGGGGCACGGGAGGCAGGGGGTCAGCCCAGAAATATCCATGCACCCACACACATGCATTCATTCATTCATTCATTCCTGCATCCGCAGCAGCGTGCTGCGTGCACGCCGGGACTGGACGGCAGGCAGCACGTCTGTGTGCAGGCTCGACAGCCCTGTCCCGTGGCCACAGCAGGGGGACGGCCCCGCCTCTGTCACCTGTATCCGCAGAGGCGTGCCTGTGGCCTGGTGATGAGGTCGGGGTCCTCTCTCCCCTCGCGTGCCTCAGGGCACAGAGGCAGGGTCTGCAGACGGCGGCCTTCTCCCATGCAGGCCTGGCCAGGGGTCACCGAGGTCAGGGAGGGAGGGGTGGAGGAGGTGCTGGATGGCCCCTGCCTGGGGGTGAGGGCTCCCGCGCTCCCGGGAGACCCCAGGCTGGAGGGAGACACGGGAGGCCGCGAGTGTGGAGTTCAGGGCGGCCGTCTCCAAGCCCAGGACTTCAAGGCGGAGGAGGGGAGGCGGGTCCTGGAGAGCAGGGAGCCTGTCCCGTGGTTCCCAGGGCACAGCGAGCACGGCTCGTGGCTGTCGCTCCCCAGGCTGCCGGCTGAGTCACACTGAAGCCAAGTGTCTGTTCCCCACGGAGACCCGGGGAAGCACAGTGTTGGGGGCACTTGCTGGCGGGGCCCACGACCTGTGCGTTCGCCTCGTCTCTCAGGGCAGGCGCCAGGCGGGGCCACGGACAGAAGGGCACGGCGTCTGCAGCGGGTCAGCCATGCGCCGTCTTCCCAGCACCTTGGGGCGCCCGCCCGCGAGACCCCAGTGCTGGGCGAGGCCTCCCCTGCTCCCGGGGGCGGGGGGGACCTTCCCGATGGAGCCCGCATTCCCAGCTGCTGCCTCAGCGCGGGGTGTGGTCGCAGGGATGACTCACCAGGCCCCTCCCCAGATCCGGGTCACCATCAGACCGGGACCAGGCGGGCGGGCACACCCTGTGTCAGCCTCTCCTGAGGCACGGGGTTCCGGGGGGCAGAGTGAGAGCACGGCAGGCGCCCAGCTCGGCCCAGGGCGAGGGGGGCTGAGGGCAGGCGGGGGCAGAGCCGCCATCTGTCCCGGGCAGCCGTGTCCCTCGCAGTCGTCGGCGGAGACAGAGGGGACACTGGACGGGGGGGGGGGGGGGGGGGGGGGGGGGGGGGGGGGGGGGGGGGGGGGGGGGCAACGTGGATTCGGGGCCGAGGATGCGTGCGGTGTGTTGCTGTGTTTTCGTTCTGAGTTTTCGCAGCAATCGGGGCTCCTCGGTCCCTCGGGCAGACGCTGGCCCCTCGCTCCAGAAACAGAAGGCACGGTCATGAGGTCGGGGCTTCTATCAGGGAAGGGGGAAGCGCAGGGCGTGCGGCGGACTCCCCAGCCTCGCCCTGGGCCGGGCAGCGACTCGGGGGGGGGGGGGGGGCCTTCTACGGACGCGCGGGGGGCGGGGTCTGCGCCCTGCAGGCGGGGCCGGGCGAGGAGTGGGGACCGGCCCTCCGGGAGGGGCTCTCCCGTAGGGCGAGGCAGGAGTCCAGCGCGGGGCGCAAGCCTGCCCGGGACAGCGACGGAGGACGTGGCCTCTGTCAGGACCCCGTGTCCTCCGCTCTGGGTGGCACACCCACAGCACCCCCGGCCAGGGCCCCTCACCACCGCCTGCGGGGCGCCTCCTGCCCGCCCCACCCCCGCCCCCCTCCTGGCCTTTCCGCCTCAAGATACCAATTTATTGTCTCCTTCTTGGATGGAGGAGAAGGGATTCGGCCGATCCACATTTCCTGTTTAGGGATATGCTGAAAACGTGGTCAAAATCCCTGCTTTCCTGTACAGCGAAGACTGCAGAGCAGGAAGAAGTCCATCTTTTTACACTTTCCAGAGGAGGAGGAGGAGCCGCAAGGAGCTGTGAAACCGGCTTCCATGCAGGGCGGAGGGAGCGGAGGCGAGCGGGCGTCGGGCGCCACAGCCGCTCGGGGGGCTCTGCGGAGAACCGAGGGGCAGAGCGGGTGCGCGCTTCGGAGCTGGCTTGTCTCACAAGCCAGGGCGTGACGAGGAGGCAATTACCTTAAATGTGTCCTGGCCTCATCCCCACGGCACTGTGATGGGTGCCCCTGAAAATGGGGAGGGGGCCAGGGGCCGGGAGGGGGCATGACTTCCGTTCCTGGGGCCCTGGGGACCCAAGGCTGACAGCGCCGGCACATCAGGATCGGTCCCGGGTGCAGCCGGGCTCTCAGGATCCCGAGGAAGATCCAAAGCTGCCAAGCCCCGAGGGGTGCTGCCCTCCGGGTGTGCACGTTTACAGCACCCCATCACCCTGCCACCAGCAGATCAGCTCGCCTTGGGACCGCGATCACACCCAGGCTGCACACGGGTGCGAAATGTCCCCAAAAGCCCACAAGGTGTCGCCCTTGTCCTCGGAATGAACACCGTCCCGCAGCCAGAAGGCCTGTGCTGCGTTTCCAGGAAGCCATCCTTTCTGATAATAATGAGATGGCAATTAGTAGGGGAAATGGCGTAAAATTATTATATTGCTTAATGAAATCCTGATTCTAAACCAAAGAAAAATACCCCTTTTAAAGCACATTCAGGAAGAACGGAATGCTCCGGTCCTCTCCCCGGCCTTGCTCTGTGGACACACCTAACAACTGTGCCACATGGCCTCCTTGTCCCAGGCGGCGCATGTGGTCAGGGGAGCAGGCTTAGCGGCCCCGTGCAGCCCACACCCCTGCGCCCTCACGACTCTACGGGATGAAGCAAAGCCCTGCAGGGTGGGCTCCAGGAGGGCAAAGGGTGTGCACGCTGCCCGGACACCTGGAGGGTGAGTCCAAGAGGCTGCACGTTTTCAACGATGCCCTCTCGCTTCTGGAACAATCTATCTCTGTTTCACTAACAAGAAAGCAGAGTTTCAGGCAATTCTGCGTCTTGCTCAAAGTCAAATTCCCAGTCAGACCTTGGGTCTGTTTGGCTCCAAGGCCCACGCTCTTTCCCCTGGACTCAGACTCAGCCCATTCTTTGGGGGCCGGCTGGGCCGGAGGGCGGGCAGGGGCCGGGAGCCTGGCTGGAAGGCTGGGTTCCAAGGACACAGGCCAACGCAGGGGGGCGCCCCGAAAATGCCTGGTCTGCACATGGGCACCACTGATGCAAGGAGGCCTCCCCATCGACACAGCGGGAATCCCCCGGGCTCCACGAGAAGTCTGCGTTCTGGACGGATCGGGATGGGGTGAGGGCGGCGAGGGCCGTGGGCGGCTCCCCTCACCCAGAACGATGGGGGGGCTGTAAGAATGGGCACGGGCTGGCCGCGCCGCAGCTGTGTCTGAGCCGTGGCCGAACAGCCTGCAGGGTCCCTCGCAGGGCAGGCTGCACCTTCTCCCCTGCGACAAGGATCCGCGGCGCCGCCCCAGCTCGCTGCTCCCCAGAGCCGCCCCGCCCCAGCCCCAGGTGCCCACTGGCCCCGGCTTCGGGCCGCTGCCCCCAGAGGGTGCCGCCGAGGGTCTGCTGAGCAACGTCTTTGCGGGCACGAGGCAGAGGAGCCCGGCCAGCAACGCCGAAGGAGGTGTGACCTTGTGTTCGGTACGGCACTCGACTGGGGCTCTGTGGTTGGGATCCACTGGCGTGCGCTCACGTTTCCACGGCAGCGACAGCACGTCCTGTCAGGTTGTGGGGTCTCCTGCTCCCCTCGCTGACTCGGAGACCCTAGCGGCCCGGGCCTCTGTGCACTGGACGAAATCGCGCTGTTCGGGGTCCAACCAGGAGTGTGAGGAGTTTGTCCCCGACCTCATGGCGAGTGTCAGCTCACTGTGTGTTCCTGAAGCACCGGCCGTAGCAGACAATTACTGAACTCCCGTGACAAACACACCCGTACTGTGCAAGTTTGTCTTTTCACATTCGAGGTACCTGCAGGTTCAACGTACTCAGCACCAACCTCGGGGTCTGCTCGTAAGACTCTTGCACACACACCTGCACATATTCACATGTGCATACACGTGCACGTGTGCACACATCTACACACACCTGCACATACACACCTGCACACACACCACACACTCACATGTGCATACACCTGCATGGGTGCACACGTGCACACATCTACACACATCTGCATGTCTGCACACCCACACCTGCATACCTGCACACATCTACACACATACCTGCACATATGCACATCTGCACATACACACCTGCACACACACCACACACACCTGTGCATACTCACAAGTGCACACACCTGCACGTGTGCACACTTGCACACACCACACATCTGCATATATGCACATCTGCACACACCTGTATACACAAATGTGTACATGTGCACACCTGCACATATGCACACACATCTGCCTGTATGCATACCTGCACACACCTGCGCACATGTACACACGTGTGCACAGCTGCACACAACTGTATACACATACCTGCGCATGTGTACACCTTCACACATGTACACACGTCTGCATGCATGCACAACTGCATACCACACACCTATACACACATGCCTGCACACCTGCAAACACACACACCTGCACACATCTACATGCACACACCTGAACACTTGCACGCCTGCACACACACATGCACACACTCAGAGATTCATGAGAGCAAGAGTCAGCTGTACACTGTCTCGTCACGTAAAGAGAACCTTGTGGAATTACCCGGTGTCTTCTTGGAGGGCAGATGAAGAGGAGTGTGACAGTCAGGGCAGCGAGGAGCCCAAGGGAGAACGCCACGCAGTCATTCGCACACTGGATGCCCCACTCCGTTCATCTCCTCGTCCGTCCCCCAAACAGCTCAGCATCCCAGCACTCCCTGAAAACAATTGCCTAGTTTGGAGTGAGCCTGACTGGGTGCTGTGCGTGTGCTGTGCACGCTGTGGGTGTCATGTGTTGTATGCTGTGTGTGCTGTGTGTGCCGTGTGTGCTGTGTGTGTGTACACGCTGGGTGGGCGGGGAGGGAGGAGGGAGGCGGGGGGCGGGGGGAAGGGAGGCAGGAGACAGGGAGGAGCGAGAGGAGAGGGGACTGAGTCCTGACTGGATTGGGATCAGCCTGGTCCAGACCAGGAGCCTTAAGTCACGGTCTTCCTGAGAAAACGCACGCTGGGGGCCCTCGCCGCCAGCTCTGCCCCGCCGCCCCCCAGGGGTCTCCAGGCTGACTGCCAGCCGTCCCCTGGAGCCCTGGCAAGTGCCTTCACCCCGAGAAGCCAGCAAAGTGGGGGTTTCCCTCACCATGACCTCAAACATCGGTGAAAGAGAATTGGGACACAGTGCACTTTGAAACGGCACCCTAGCCGCAGACGACGTTCCCCTGCAGCTTGAGAAAAGGGGCATGTTTATTACTGGTTAATATAGTCCCACTAGTAACACAGGCTAAGAAATTTCGCGACTTCACAGACACCCTTCACCCCCACCTCCCGATGCCATTACACGAGTCGATGCAAGGGCAAACAATTTTATCCCGGCTCCAAAGCGTTAAGAAGCTGATAAAATATTGGGTTTGCTTACAGGTTAATCAGAGTCGTGCAGAGACTTGACATCTTACACAGGTAATAAACGAAGAGGGAAATACAGGAAAACAAAAATTGAAAGAATAAGTTTGCTGGGATGATATGGCACAGCTGTGTCTACCAGAACATTTTGAGTGAAAACAGAAAAGTGCACCTTCCACATATTTATGTTGTGTCTACATGACGTCCAATGTCTCAACACTCAGTACCCTAACATCTTAGCCAGCGAGCTGGGCTGCGTGGGGGCCGGCTACCGGGGCGTCCCAGAACGCGCTCCCAGATCCGTCCCATCAGGGGCTTCGTGCCCCGTGCCTTGATCTTGCCCTTGGAACTCGCCTCAGCTTGTGTGCACCTTGTGTGCAATAGCACACTAGCCACTGTTGTTGGCCATGTGAGTTTTAGCCTTTCTTCGTGAGATACTATTCTCGGAGCCGGGTTCAGAGGGAGCCATGGTCCCTGTAAATATTGATACCCTTTCTCGTGGGTACGGGATGCTCACCGCAGAGGGTACCTGGCAGGTTGTTCTCAGAGCCTCCCAGCTGGCGAACGAGGAGGTGTGAATCCCTTGAGATCCTGCAAGTCCTCACGGCGGGGGAGGGGGGGGCGGGGGGGAGGGGGGTGTTCAAGGATCTGGTCCCACTGCCCACAGATTTAACAAAGGGATTTTCAAGAGATACATCCAGGCACGAGCCCTGGGTCACCCGCGTCTCTTTGTTGAACTAGGTTTTACATTCGCACACCCTTAGTGATTACTTCCTTTAATGTCTATGAATTAAAGCTGTGTCCTTTCTTCATTTGGGTTTGCTCATTACCTGCGGGGTACTCAACGTAAGCGCGGTCACTCCCGGCTCCAAACTATTCTCCGGTTGTTTCACTTAGTGATTCCTGGCAATTTTACCATTCCTGCGGGGTGAACGTTCGATGTTTATTTTAGCAAATTTTCCTAATAGCTTTAATCTGCTGTCAAGTCGATAATGTGTTCCTTAACTTTCATGATAAATGAAATCTTTCACTGAAAGGATCTTGATGAAGTGTTGGTGTCTAAGTACTTGCAGAGGCCACACTTTCTTTTTTAACCTTTTAATCTGGTGTGTTGTGAAGCCTGGAAGTAGGTCATTCTCAACCACTCAGTTTTGCAAAGCTTTTACATTAGCTGACCTAATTCTTACACCCTTTTAACAAGAGGGATGTTAAATGCAGAAGTATTGGACTCTGCAGAGGGAGCCCGAGAGGGACCGAGCGGTGGCAATTTGGATCGGTGCTGACTGTCTATTTGCAAACAGTTGCCACATATTCCCACTTGTTAATTCATTCCTTTGAACCAGAACATTAAGTCTTTAGGAAGTGCTGTCTAAGGCACAAAGACCTTACTCTACAATAGCCTACTTGGGGAGGGAATTATGCCTTCCCCCAGGTCCCGGGACTGGATGGGGAGGCGGGACACTGTGGCTGGTGTCAGCGTAGGGAATGTCCCACGTGTCACCATGCAAAGAACACCTTGGCACAAAGCCTGGCACTTAGACCAAGGAGCCCCGAGCCAGGTGGGGGCATGAGGGACCAGGAGGTTAGTTCGCCAAGACAAGAGGAATTTCAAGGTAGTTATCAAAACCAGGCAGCAGGTGGGGACTCGACATTCACAATGTGGTTAATGGCTCTGGAGAGCCATGGCCGTGATGGCTGAAAAGGTGACGGTGTGGCCTGGACCCTGGCAAAGGACAGCTTGGAGACCCCAGGCGCGGCTGCGAAACTGCAGAGCCTCGGAGCACTGAACCCCAGGGAGGCAGAGGCGGGGAGCGCTGTCCAGGCCATAATTCTCCAGAGCCAGCCTTGCTGCCACAGACAGGATCGCTCTGATGCGCACCAGCGAATCTATCAGAGGCTGCATAGGGGGTGCCAAGAACCCTGGTAAATGAGTCCTGACTCCTGAAAGTGAGTTACGACTCAGCACTAACGGGTGAGAGGGCCTGGCGTCCCCTGCTCGGCCGGGAAGCCCTTCCCCAAAGGGCACACAGGCCTGCACGCACACCGCTACTGGGCTCAGTCAGTATTTCAGCCTCCGCAGACTGCCTTTCTTCGTCTTGAGCTCACAGAAGCTGTGGTCCGTGCTGGGGTTTTGATTTTTGGAGTTTGTTCCTTAATTCAAGCCCTTCCCCCAAGAGCGATCACTCCCCTTGAACGTCCATTTTAATTACGTAATAGGCGTTTACTTGATATCCAATAAAGAGATTAAGAGATTTTTCTGGAAGAGTTGAGGAGATTTATCGGTATATCTACAGATACCTATGCATGTCTGGATACAGGGATCTATAATGGGGATGGGTTCTAGGACTTGGCTTAGGGGTTATGGAGGCTGAGAAGTTCCACGGTCTTCTGGTCACTGGGGTCAGTCAGCCCGAGTTCAAAGCCTGAGAATCAGTGGCTGATGGCGTAAATGTCCACCCGACTCTGAAGGCCTGAGGGCTGGGGGCGTTGATGTCTTCGGGCGGAGGTGACCAGTATCTCTGCTTGGAGAGAGGGGTTCACGCCTCCTTTGCGGGTCGCTGTGTTCAAGCCTTCTGAGGACCGGATGTCGTCTGCGCATCTGGGAGGCGGAGCTGCTCTGTTCAGTGTTGGCTCAAATGCTAACCTCTTCCAGAGCGACCGCCACAGATGCGCAGAATTCGCCACTGACCAGCCCTCTGGGCAGCCCTCAGCCCGGCCACTGGACACATGAAACCAACCTTCAGAAGCTGTTGAAATCCTAACGCAAGAGAAGTTGGGATAAACCATCTAATGCTATGAAGTACAATGAAAGTATGATATAGACAGTTACAAGCTGCATTATTAAAAAAAACTTTTTTAGTTTATTTTTTGAGAGAGAGAGAGAGGTAGAACAGAGGAGGAGCAGAGAGAGGGGAGAGAGAGAGATTGAGAGAGAGAAAAGATCCCAAGAATCTGTCAGTGCAGAGCCCCACACGGGGCTCAAACTCGCAAACCACAAGATCATGACCTGAGTGAAAATCAAGTCAGATGCTTAACCGACTGAGACACCCAGGCGCCCCGCATTACTTGTAATGGATTCATCATTTACAAATGTACAAAGGGCCCTTGCTTTACAAGCCACGTCTCAATTTGCAAGGAGGGAAAAGCAAACCCACACGTGCACTTTGGCACGGTCACGGGGGTTTTCCCACATGGTTCTGTAACGGGCTTAGTCTAGGTTGGGCCTCCTGGTGTAGGAGGGAGTCTTACTCTGTTCATCTGGGCACCAGGAGACCAACAGATGACGTTCGGAAGTCTGATGACTGCGGCTTGTGGGAGAAGCAGAAGGCCACGGGCTCCTCTCTGTCCCCCAGCGAGGGTGACCGCTCAGAAGGGGTGGCTGTTTCTGACGCCGGCCTCCCCCTGACCAGGGTTTTATGAGCACAGAAGACGGAGCAGACAGACAGGCTGCAGCTGACAGACGGCCCTGCCTGTTCTTGGCCACGGTGGCCGCCATGCTGTCCCTGCCTCTCGCGGGGAGCTATGCTGCTCAGATCACCATCACTCAGATCAGCGCAGAGTCGCAGCTCGTTCGTCAGAGCTGAGTGAACCTAGAACGCTTATTCCTGGTCCTGATCCTCAGTGAACCAAACCATGATGGCATTCAAGGTGTCACCTCCATGCAGTTTGCCCAGAATGTTTGCAAAATGCAAAACATACCAGACTATTTTCCTTCTGACCATTTAGTCTAAAGTAGGAACACAAAAAACTCTTTTTTTCCCACCTTTACTGAGGTATAACTGACAAAGTGTATATTTTTAAAGCACACAGTGTGACAATTTGGTGTGTGTGTGTGTGTGTGTTCTGAAATGATCACGATTGAGCCAATTAACACACCTGCCACCTCCCACACCTACCTTTTTGGTGTGTGTGGCAGGAACATGGAGGTCTGCTGATAAGAACTTTCAAGTGCACAGTCTGGTGCAGGTGAGGTCACCATGTGTTAGTCCTTGAACTTACTTGTCCTCCAACTGAAAGTCTGTGCCCTTTGACCAGCATGTCCCCAGTTTTCCCATCCCCACTCCCCAGCAACCACTCTCCTACTTTCTGCTTTTATGAGCTTGACTTTTTAAAGATCCCACACAGAGGTGAGATCACACCATATTTGTCCTTCCGTGTCTGGCTTATGTCATTTAGAACCTTCCAGGTTCATCCATGCAGACACAAGTGCTGTAGAAAAGCATCTCACATTCATGTTTCTGTTGCATAGAAAGCTCTGTGGCTGGTGCTTACGTGAGCATCTGTGCTTGGGTGAGCAGGAATGTACCGGCTGGGCGATCCATCTTCTCACTGAAAAAGATTTCCGGTCCTAACGGGTGAGACCCCCGGGGCCAGACTCATTCTTCAGGGTCTCGGGGGTCTTGAAACTGGCTTTCTATCACAGACGGAGAAGTGCTTCTTCACAGGCTGGGAAGGCACTTAGCAGGCTCAGTGCAGAAATAGACGGCCTCCACGCTATGATGTGGCTTTTCTGGAGTAAAGCACGTCGCCAGCTTCCATGAATGAGGCAAAGGTTCAAGATCATGGTTGCCCTGAAAGTGTGGAGCCGCCGAGGTTACGTAGACAGGCGGGGGGGGGAGGGGGCGGGAGGTGGTGCAGACGCCGTCTGCTTGGGCACTTGTCTGGCCTGAATCCAAAGGCCTGCTTTCTAGCTTGCATTTGCAAGGGTGCGTGCGTCCGTGAGCCATTGGAGAGCCCTCCCGAGTCCCTCAGAGTCTAACAGATGTCTGTTCCCGTCTTCCCTGCTTCCGGTCCGTCTCCCTCCCCCACGAACTGAATAGTCCTGGCCCACTCGGGACTTGACTTGTGGCCGAGAGCCTTGTACAGAGTCAGAGGATGCTTCCGGGTGGCACATATGCCCCCAGCCGCCATGGCAGGAATAACCTACATGCAGCCCTTTTCAGGTCAAGGCAGCAGCCCACTGTCCAGTAGGGCGATGGCTCTCCATGGCAGATGCTCAGCCAACAGGTGTGCGTGCCCAGCCATGCTGCCGCTGCCGAGGGCTCTCGCAGGCGCGCGCAGACCGTCCTCACTGTCACACCAGGTGGGCAGACAGCGGACAGGCGAGCGAGTCGGGCACCCGCCAGCAAGCGTGGGACGGCGTTTCCTCCGTGACACTCCGGGCCCCCGTGCTGCTGGCCGGAGTGCTGGGGGGCCCCTTTTTCTCCTCACTCTGTTGTCTTTCCTCAGTTAGACTGGGTGTTCTCACTGTGTTCACCCCAGTGATGTGCTGGAGACCCGTTCTTTACGAAAGAACCCACGACGATCACTTGACACGGCCCGCGATTAGAGCAGTTTGTAAAGATTTATTCTCCTTGATTGCCCCCCACCCCCCCACCCTGAGTGAAGCAGGCATCTGGAGAAGTGTTAAGGGAGACTGTACACTCATCAGTTGCTGCGGTTTGTGTTCCGTAAGGGCTGGGACCTCTGGTCATTTTCCCAGAAACCAGGGAGAGTCCTGGGGTAAATGACGGGGGCAGGGCTGGCATCCCGGCCCCCAGATGCCCCAGAGGTGCTGTGGCTGAGGACGACGGCCCCTTGACAGTGGCTTGGTGGAAAACGGCTTCTGCTTCTGAGAGATTCAGTGTTGAGTGTGAACATTAAGATCCAGCTGGAGAAGTAAACATTTTCTGATACGATTCTTTAATTCGATTTGGGCTCTCGTGTTTTATATCAGAGCCCAGAGCAAACTCCTTTCCCAAAAAAGAGCAAAATCAGGCTTGCAGTTGTAGCTCTACAATTTGTAAAGGACTTGGCTTCGTGGTGGATGCAAAGGACACAACAGTGATAAGTGGGCTTCGTAGGATTAAGTGACCCCTCCTGCCGTGAGCTCCCTGAAACAGTAAACGGGGCCCAGGCGTGTCCAATGGGGTGTGTTTGGCTTGAAACTTCTCAGAAACACAATTATACTGTAAGGTGCAGTCCAGTCTAACAGATTTGTCTTTCATGACTTGTATTCGCATAAAAAAATCGAAGGCCTCGTGACATACAAGAACCGAGTAATTTGGGATTCAACCCAAGCAGCGCAAATGACAAAAACAGCAGTGGTCTCCAGAGGTATGAGTGGCATCAAGTTTGAGAAGCCTGTGAAACGACTTGCATTTATGGACTAGATGTAATTCTCTAAAATGACATAGTGATGCTTAATTAGCAGACAAATGTTTCTTAGAGAAATTTAGTTTAAAAGTGCAGTGGAATTCTCTCTTTTCGTTGCGACCTTCCGTTGGGAACTTGAGCCAGGAGCCCGGGCTGTGGCGGATAGAACTGTTAGGGTTTACATGACGGTCAACAGCAGCTGAAGGATGGGCTGGGGGTTTGAAATTACTAAGGCTGCTCTTTTGGCACCGCAAACCTAAAGACACTCTAGCTGCAAATGTCACAGTTCACGGTTTAATCGATTTGAGGCTAGGAAGCTTCTGGATCCAGGAGCCACCTCAATGTCAATTATTTATGCTCAGTGTGCTGCTATGTACGGTATATATGTCCTACTTAGAATACTAGGTTCTGGCATTGAAGGAAAAGGTAAAATCCTGCTCTGTGCTGGGGATGGCTCACTCTCATGTTCCCACCCTTGCCTGGGGCCGCATGGCTCCCGGGGTGACACGCTTGTTGACCTGTTGACAAGGCTTCAAGTCTTCCCTCATTTTCCGCTTGCGCCGGGTGAGGGCAAGCTCATCACCACCAGGTGCGGGGACAACAGACACAGTGACGACAGTTGCATCCAAAGCTGTGAGAGCATCTCTACACGGGAGGGAATCGCCATAAGGCTCTGCAGGAAGTCAGCGCTTCACACGGAGGGCCAGCATTCAGCACGTGCTTCTGCCTCGCTGGATCCCTCCCAAAGCCCCCCCGAGTGGGGGTGATCTCATCCTCGCTTTACAGATGCGGAATCTGATGCGTTCAGGTTTCGTGACTTTGCCAAGAGCACGGAGAAGGAGCCAAGGCGTGATCTGAGGCTGCCTCCACGGTGAGCCCTGGCCGGTGCAGGGCCCACAGGTAGGGGCCGCCTAGCGTCTCTGAGCCGGTGAGCGATCGCACACTCAGGCAGCACGTCCCCCCGGCACAGCCAAGCAATCCGAGGGCAGCCCAGCAATGCGGGGTCTGTTTCCAGGCTCTCTCCTGGTTCTGGAGTCTGCGACTGTGTATGTAACCAGGGGGAGTGGGCCCAGAAAACAAGTGAGCATACCACTCTTTCCCCCCAGACTCACCGCTCCCAGGTCTTCAAAGCTTCTAAAGCTTCCATAACCACCTGCCGTTCCCAGATCTTCCCCTTGTCTCTGCAGACCATCTCTGGGCGTGGCCGTGGTCTCCCACACCCTCTCCACGGTGTCCTTTGCTCTGCACCACCACCCTCAAGCCATGAGGGCTTTGGAGACTCTTCAACACGAGCAGTGACACAGCCGTGTTCATAGGGGTCCAGAGTAATTCATTTCTAATCCTGTGTAGTCAGACCCAGGGAGGGCTGGCGGGCAGGACCGATCTCAGTCTGTTTCTGCCCAATATGCAATCAGTCGAGAAAAGTCATGCCAACACTCCCTAGTTTGCTGACTTATTTTTCTCAGTGTCACTTGAGGACTCGAAGACATCTTTAATGGTAACTGTCTAATTCCGCTTTGTTCAGCCTTAAGTTTTCATAAGCTCCGCAATTTCATTTCTCATAGACGTTTATGAAAGCTTACAAAATGTGTCAGTTCAAATCCCCAAATAGGAGATCTCCTGAGTGTATACACTAAATTGATCCTAAGGCACTGCCAGAATTTAAATCTTAATGAAATAATGAAAACTATTTGTCAATCCACAGTTTCACCTTTGTTATGTTCCTGTGTGTTGTAGATTCCAAAGAAAAGATATACAAAATAAAACCCAGAACTCCCTTTAGGAGTGAAGGAAGCATAAAACAGTAATCTATCTGCGCCCCACCTGGCTCGGCCTCTGGTGCGCTGGAAATCTGTTTCTGCCACTGGGTGTGGCTCTTCCTACTCTGGTTTTGGGAGATTCACTTTCATTATATGGTCAGTTGCAAAGTCAAAAAAGTATCCTGCTGTAAAATGTGCACCTATCTTTCCCCTCTCTGTGCTCACTTCATTCCATTTATGCCAAACAAACCTGAGCCCTTCAAATACTCAAGGACGAGTGTTCGAATTCTGTCTTGAAAGTGTCGCTCAATGATAGTGCTCCCTCCATTACATGTCTACTGAAAGTGTGCTCCACCTTCTGCATCTGAATAGAGCCGCTCCCCACTTGGGGACATGGGGACAGACGTCACCGGAAAGTACGTGAAGCTGAGGACACAGTCCTTTCCCTACAAGCATGTTTATCAGCACTTCATTGAAAATAGTCACACTTTGGGTGCCTGGGTGACTCAGTAGGTTGAGCGTCTGACTCTGGCTCAGGCCATGATCTCATGGTTCATGAGTTCGAGCCCCGCGTTGGGCTCTGTGCTGACAGTTCAGCGCCTGGAACCAATTTCAGATTCTGTGCTCCTCTCACACTTTGCCCCTCCCCCCTCACACCTTGTCTCTCTCTCTCCCTCTCAAGAATAAATAAACATTATTAAAAAAAACAGTCACACTTAAGATGGTGAAGTGGCCATGCTTTCACATGCTTGGTGACCTCTTTGGCAAAAAACATTCAAACATCAGTGACAACTTGGTTAAAAGTATCTCTGTGTTTCCTTTTTTGAAAAGTTATTGGAAAGAGAAGG
Source organism: Hyaena hyaena (assembly GCF_003009895.1). Classification (NCBI taxonomy): domain Eukaryota; kingdom Metazoa; phylum Chordata; class Mammalia; order Carnivora; family Hyaenidae; genus Hyaena; species Hyaena hyaena. The sequence goes on from NW_024080806.1 coordinate 131,550, forward strand.
ATTGTCCTGTTTCCTTTGTTCTATCAACTTATAATTAGGGAGAACAGCCTTAATATTTGGAGTTTTTCTGATCTTGAAGACTTATAACTTCTTATCTGAAGGTTTGCTGACGTCTTTCGTATGAATACCCAGTGTCATGCCTTAGAGCAGGAACAGATGTTAGAGCTCATTGACCATGTTGCCTGTCTCTCTGTCTGCCAATCATCTATCTGTTTATCTCTAGGGAATCTGTCATTTTCCTGTTTATCAATGTACCCTTGTGCCCAGTTCTTCCACATTTTATGGATCTCATTTCTTGATTTCTTCACTTACAACATGGGAGCAGTCTCTGAAAGAGAAAGAGCAGGTAACCACTCAAGGAGAGAGAGCTGGAATTAGAATCAAGGTCTCTGAGCAAAATTATGTCACTTTCAGCAAGTCCAATGAAAGAATTTGAGTACCTCTGCTTTTCTGGAATAAATAAAATTTTGATTTTTAGTAACTAAATGATGGAGTTCATAAATCCTCTTTCACCCTTAAAAATATGATTTGGAATGGAGAATTAATGATCAACTTTTAGCTGTTCCTATCCAAAGAGTATATTTTAAAAATGCTAAAGGAACAGCACCCTCCAGTTGTCCAAACTATGCATTTTTATCACTGAATGGCCTGCCTACTCATTGCTCGTTACATAGAACAATCACTGTTTTTATTACTTTGATCTATTTCTATAATTTTTTAAGAGGTCCAAAGTTATTTGGCAATTTTGTTCTTTGAGGGAAGTTTTCAATCTATTTTATTCTCACTGACTTTTTGTTTTAAGTAATTTTTCAGTATTTCATGTTGCCTATGGGTTGGCTGCAGGAGTCCACAAACACATGTACCTCCCACATGATGAGACTGGATTAAATGTAATTAGCAGAAGCGTACCAGGTGTTTACAAAGGAGAGCTAACCTCGCAGAGAGAGTGGTGAGGAGGCACCCAGTTTTGGGCATCTTCTTGTGGCCTCAGAATGCAGAGCGTGGATGTACATTGTTACTGTTTCCTCCATCCATGTGACATGGATAGGCTCAGTCTGAGCTCAGCCCTCACAGCAGAAATGCCCCTGGATGTAGAGGCTTCGCTGAACCAGTCAGGAGACTAATACTCAGCACGTTGCTTCTGATAAACACTAAGCCTCCGCCTTCTGAAGCTTGGTGAGCCTCAGCTGGGCCTTGCAAGCAGAGGCCTGGTCCATGGCCTGGGGGCATCTGGGCTGCCTACCCTATTCTGGCACCCTGGAAACCATCCTCAGTCCTGGATCCTGTCTGATGATGTCCTTTCCCTGGTGGTTCTGTGGAGCAAGTCCATTCCCTGCAACCTACAACATCTTTCCTCCTTGATGGAATATAGTCAGTAGATGGTTATTTCCCAACATTTTCTAGTCTTTTAAAAAAACCCAGTTTATAACAGGTACCCTTGGGAAGAGTGGGTTGCTTGAGCTCTCTTCCTGGTAAGAGCTTTCTTCCTGGTCCCGAGAGTCAGGACGGCCAGGCCGAAGGGCCCAGTGCCAGGGCAGCCGCCGGGTTCCCGTCCTCAGGCAGTCTCAGCTGAACTGTCATCAGCGCCATGGTGAGAGATCTTCCATTCCGAAGTGACCCTGGTGGTCGGAGTATTATTTCTGATCTCACTGGCAGCTCTTGCAGCCACTACTATTTTTAGCAAATTTTATTTCTGTTTTGAAACCTGAGGTTATTCCTTCAATCTGGTGTATGTGCACTGATGAATGCCTTATCTCCCCTCTTGTCTTCATTTTTTTCTGTATTCAATACCCTGTCTACTTATAAGGCAGTTTCTATCTCTGTTTCGCTTTCTGGTAGCTTTGGGTGAAAGAGGGAAATATCTCCCACAGAAATCCTGGTGACAAAGGGGGAGATTGTTGGCCTTCCCTATGATCACTGGGGTCCCCAGGGTGAGGTGGGGGTTCTCCTTCCCCATCTTCCTCACCTCTGGGTTTCTAAGCATTTGTTACTATGGTTACTCCTTGTCTGGTGGTGTAGGGCGATGCAGAGAAAATCTTAATTTCTACTTCACTTTCTTCCCATGTCAGTGAAGCTTGGGTAGGCTCCCTTCATTGTCAGTGGCTCGGCCACACCTTCACAGGACCAGGTCAGGTTGCAGACAGCTAGAAAGCTGGAGCCCCAGCCTAGGAACGCCGACACCAGGTTTCCACAGGCTCTGAAGCTTTTGGAGAGGGAAGGAGCTGAGCATGCCCATTCCATGCGCTTCCAGAAAGATCAGGGCAGTGGCACAGTGGCGTTTTGGTGATTTGCTTCAGTGGACACTTCCGTGCTATGCACACCCTGCTGTTGGCCTCTGGTGCCTTTCCTGAGCTAATCCCTGCTGGGAGATTTGGATCTGAAAGTACTAGACCCAGATAGAGAAAAGATGCATTTCTCTTTCTTCCATTGGTAGGAAAAGGAGCCCCAGGACTGAGAAAGTGTCCGATAATTATATTGAGAAGGTGGTAAATTATGTAAACAATTAAACATGCATTATTAATTCACATAACAAATACATTTGAGCAACTTCTGTGTGCTGTGCTGAGCCAGACCAGCAATGTCCCACCAGACTCCCCAGCAAATGCGAACTCCCACCCCCTCCCCCAGCCCGTGGCACCCACCATCCATTTTCTGTCTTATGAGTTTGTCTCCTCACCAGGGGGACCTCACAAGAGAGGAATTCTGTGCTATTCATCAATAAGATGCTTTTTGGATGGATGAAAATACTCAAGTCTATAATCAAAACTGTGTTGAAGAAAAACGCACAGGGCACTACACGGGTGTATAACAAGGGTTCTGACCTAGACCGAGTCAGAGAAATATGGTGGAAATGCCATGTAAACTGATACCTGGAGGGAAGAGGCTACCGCGATAGTGGGGTTATTTCGGTCTCGGGAAATAGCATTGATTGCTTGGTGACTCCTTGTTTCTGTGAAACTCTGGCTCCACAGGATGTCACGGTAGGAGGTGAATTTGGAGATGTGGTCAAGGTGCAGTAATTCACAAGTGCTGTAAGGTCATGGCTGTGGAAAGCAGGGGGTGAGTCCCAGAGCTCCTCAGGTAATGCCTCCCTGTGCTCCTCCCAAAGCCTCTCATTTCTACCTATATGGGAGGGAAAACTTTTCCTCTGTCCTCTTATGTTCTTTCACTGGGGACTGCTAATTCATCTGACAAGAGACAAATTAGCAGGAGAACAAGCATACGCATTTTATTGATGTTCGTATGTATTATTTCATGCTCTGGGGCTTCATAGGAAAAACAATGAAAACCCAAAGATGTGGTAAGGCTCAGAAGCTTATACACCATTTTAAGAAAAGGCACTAAATCATGGAGAAGTGAGCAAAGGAAGGGAGATTGGGTTCCTAGGGGTGGCAAATTGTGGGAAGGTAAATATGTGGAGAAACTAGAGGAAGACAAGGATTATTTTAGTCGGGTTTGTTTGTATGGATTCATCTTGGTGTTGCCTTCTCACCATCTTCAGATCTATAAAACTCCACTAGAGAGATTTATGGTAGTCCTCATTTTTCTGAAGTTTCTGCTTTTAGTCAAACAAAGGAAGCTCTAAAATGTCTTCTGTATACATGCATTGTTTTTTAATTGCCTTCCGGTCAAAATGATTTATGTACCCAAGTGGTATATTTTGGGATGTCATATTTGGGTTGCTTTCACCTCCCAAATGTAGGATGGTAAGCATAAAGAACACCCCAGCTCTAGTGCTGGTACCAAAGTGAACTTAGTGTAACATCTGGAGCTCAATTTGCTCTAAAAGAAACAGGTAAAGGGGCGCCTGGGTGGCTCAGTCGGTTAAGCGTCCGACTTAACCTCAGGTAATGATCTCACAGTTCATGATTTTGAGCCCTGCATTGGGCTCTGTGCTGACAGCTCAGAGCCTGGAGCCTGCTCCAGATTCTCTCTGTGTGTGTGTCTCTCTCTACCTCTCCCTTCTTGCGCTCTGTTTCTCTCTCTCAAAAATAAATAGACAGTAAAAAAATTTTTTTAAAGAAACAGGTAAAATTGAATCTTGTTCCCAACACCACCTCTAGTATATTATATGCCTGGAGAATTTCTGTCCCCTGGCCAGGACCTTCTTCTGTAGGCAGCAGAGATGGCCTGAAAGCAGGTTTGTTCCAAATCACATGCTCTTCCTGACCAGGGTATGGATGAGGTCCCTTTGGCAAGTTTTGATTCGGCTCCAACTCAGAGAGATTCTGGTGGTTTCTCTCTTTGTGCGAGGTGGTCGCTACTGTGGCATGCACTGCAACCTGGTGATCGGGACAGGGGCCCATCCAAACCAAAACCACAGGACAGGGGTTTCTTGTGAAGATGGGCAAGGGAGACGCTCCCCCAAGAAGCAAAGCCATGGATTCAAAAATGCTTTTAAAAAAGGGGTGAGGGACAAACTCAGAGCTCATTGAAAAAGGTCAAATCCTACACAGCCAGGCCAATATTTGTTTAACCACACTAAGTGAAAGATGATTTGGTTGAGGGACCAGAGAGAGACCTTTTATTTAATCTGGGTTTACAGAAATGTTTCTGCACTCCGTGAGGGAGGGAAGGTTCTAGGGCCTTATCATAACCATCATGAATATGCGCTCAGGGGATCGTTCATCTTTGCTCCAAATGTCATTTCTTGGACGCTGAGTTATGCGCCCATGGTGATAACTCGAGCGGATTCCCTATCAGAGGCACACAGCTGTGGGCACGGACCTGGAGACCCACTGAGGTAATGATTCTGACTGTTCAAACACAAGTTTGTAAACAGAAACATGTCGATCAAAGCTCTCTGCAGTGGAGGGGTTATTTGGAGACTGTTCATAATTATCTAAAGAGAAAAGCCATTTCTCTTGCCTCCCCTTCCTTCTGCATGGGCAGGACATGAAGCCACAGGGAAAATTGTCCTGCTCTGAGTAGCAGATTTTCACCAAGTGGCTAACCTCCATGTTTTAAGGGCCAACAAGAAATGCACATCTGTTCAGATCACCCAGTCAACTGATCAGAATGATCAATTAGTACCCATATCTTCTCCTTTGGTGCATTCTATAATTAGAAGCAAGAGAGAAATCTCAGGAAAAATAGATGGTGTTATAAACTGATCTGGAAAGCATGCCCCCAGGCCACGCCTTCCTAGATTAAACTCACACTCTACATTTAATTTAAAGGTTGATGAGATTTACTTTGGGAATGATGACAGTCTGTAGTTCTTAAAGGGATATTTGATTAGGCTCCCTGACTTCTATTCTAAAAATTTATTTGAGACAGAATAGACAAACAACCACATTTTATAAAGCACTTCTGAAGGAAAATGAAATAATTCAGTGACACTTATTAAACAAGACGCTCTTAATATGTAGAACACCCCACGCTATTAACCTTCAAAGAAGCCAGAGCTGGAGAGACAATGCATAGCTTTGGAGGCCCCTGGGGATACTTGTGCTAGAAACCTGGCCAAGCCAGGAAGGTACAGAGCACGGATTTGAAGCACAGAGAGGCCACAGCACATGCTGAACACCCCTCTCCGAAGACTTAAAAAAAACAGAAGGAAGGGAATAAAGAAAGGAGAGAAGAGGAGAAGTAAAACGTGGAGTGAGTGAGGAGTCTTGGATACGAGCGCCCAGGGCTGAGACAGGATCCCTGCAACTGTCTTATCTGGGCAGAGCTTAGACACAGTGTGTGGTGTTGACTCTGGTGTGCGGTGTTGACTCTGGTGTGCGGTGTTGGTCCTGGTGTGTAGTACTGACCCTGGTCTGTGGTACTGACCTTGGTCTGCAGAACCGACGCTGGTGTGTGGTACTGACGCCGGTGTGCAGTGGTTGTGGTTGTCACACAGCACATCATGTCCCCTTGTTAACTGTCTGTAACTGATGGCGTGTGGTTCATGTTTATTGCCCATGCCCATCTATTGCTCTGGAATGCTCTGAGGTCTACTCTGGATAAAGGAAGAGCCTCCCTATATGCCACGGATCCCTGTCCGCAGGCCTGGGGACGCCCCCGGCTCTTGGAGGGCAGACCGATGTGTCTGTGAGTTCTGGCAGGCTGGTGGGCAGGTAGTCATTCAGCGCCACAAACCCAGGACACGGGAGAGGAGCGAGTGGCTGGAGGGCGGGAGCACCTTCCAGTCCTCCGTCGTAAGAAATGAACACCAAGGGGCTTTGGCTTTGCCAGAGAACGACATCCTCAGTTGTCACACATCGGTTTCCGCAAAATCAGGCTATTGTGTGCGCGGTGGCCTCCCATCTGCTAAACATCACATTGTTAATTGAATCCCTGACTCCCTATTTGCCGAAGTTTTTCTCTGTTTGTTTTCTAGATCGATTCCTACCAAACAGGGAAACTATTAGGTCCCAGTGGCCATTAATTTTGTTGCATTTTGAGAAACACCGTATGGCTTTTGCGTTCCCCTCGTTACGCGTCCATCTCTCTCTCTCTTCTCCGTCTCCCTTCCTATTTTGCAGGTTGTGGCTGCCACATGGAGCCCAGAGATGACTCACGGGGATAGCGGTACCCACCAGGTCTGACCTGCTCACCTCGCGGCTTCCTCTGCCTGCTCATAGCTTTAGGAACATGCACTCCGGGCTCCCCCGGGGGCGCTTCACCAAGCATTGTTTTTTTGGGGCGGAGGGTCACAGAACAATAGCAGGACACAGAGCATTGACCTTTCTCAGAACCTTTTCTTTGTTTGATATTTCCACTCTTCCCCTAGAAAAAGCTTTTCCAATAGAACCAACCCAGAAAACCCTAGTTCTCCACAATAAGGCAAAGCCTGGTTTCCTAGACAGAGCGTCCCTGGGGGCTGACCCGCGTTAATGACTCAGCACAGTTCTTTCAAGCCACATTTACATTGGCAGCTATTCGTCACCACGTAAGGGAGGCTCCTGTACCTAACAGCCACTGCTTGGGAGTGGCATGCGGCTGGAAGCCACGCCTTCATGGTATCATCCATCTGTGGCCATCTGTGGCCTCAGCGAGCCTAGGGTGAGCACACTCAGGGCAGGCGACCTGTGGGGGCATAGATGGAAGCACAAGCCCTGATCCCTTCCACTACTGGAGGGACAGAAATTTTAGGATCGGTTTCAGGACCTTGAGTGGCCACATTTCGGGGGTAGGGGGTTGAGGCACAGCCGACAGCTTGTCAAGCTGCCCCGTCTTCTCTGCAAACCTGAGATGACTCCACCCCTTTCAGTACAGGTTTATCTCTTGCATGAAGGGTCATTTGGTTCCAGGGTTCGTCATTTTCAGTAATACATTATTTGGTATAGATTTGTTAAAAATCAAACTTCAGACAATTCAGTGAAAAGTCACAATTTTCATTTTCCCAGTTTCTTAGTGTTTTGCTTTTGTCTTGTTCCCCCAGTGTAATCGCCGTGACTCTCCATGCATTCGTTCCATGGTAGCTATTGCACTCCTACTATGTGCTGGGACACGTGGTACTTTGGGGGTGTGGCGTGCAGTAAGGCTCTGTCCTCGGGGGGTTCACATCCGGGGAGGGTGGCAGCATGGCGGTGGAGTTAGACACGGCGGGCCCGTGTGGCAGGTGGCGGTGGACAACCTTGCTGCTGCGGGTCCGGTAGACCAGATGGCCTTGCTGGTGTGTTGCTGCTGGGTGGCGTGTCCCTTAGAGAGGCGCGCTCAGGGTGTGTAACAGGAATCTGGGACTTCTCATCTGGAGCGGCGACCAGTGTAGGAAGCATCCACGGCGCACACAGGTGTGTGTTCACCTTGGTTTTCACAGACTTGAACTTGGGAGGTGTAGGAGAGCGTTCCAAGGACAAGGGGTGGGGCTGGCTGGGAGTCCCCTAGCGCTGAAGCACATTTGCTTTCGGAGATGCTTTCAGAAGCGTGGACACAAACGCACAAGGTCAGCAGGTGTGAAAACAGCCCCCACATGGGACACTCTGAGAAACCAACTTTGAACAAAAGTCTGTGTTTCCCTGTGCGGTCTTTTCTTCCTCAGTGTGCCGACAGCACCCCTGAGATGAGAAGGGGCAGGTGGAAAGACATCAGAGGTTGCTGGCGTCGGGCGGTTCAGATACCACCTCCCTGCGGTGCATTGACACACTGCCTCTATGCTTCCCTTTCACCTCACTGAGCACCCCAACTTTCTAGGTCAGTGCTCCTGGTGAGCTTCAGCACAGGGCTGAGGTTGACCAGACCAGCAAGCATCCCAACTTGTAAAAATGTCATGTGTGAGAGGCATTTGTGAAGTGGCCTGAGCTTGCCCCCCTCTCTTTGCGCCTGTTTCCCGCACGCAGATGGACCCCAGTGCTGGGGAGAGGGCTGTGGGCGCCACCCTCTGTGCTCCGCCCCCAGCCTCAGCCTCAGCCAACCAGGGGTGGGCAGCGCTCTGTAGCTGGAGGTCCCCTGCGTCACTTAAAGGACCAGAGCTGTTTACTGCTTTTAAGGATCCAGTGGCCAAGAAAGTCTGTGGCAAATGTGTGCTCCCTGGGCGGGGTGCTGGTGCTAGATGAGATGCTCGAGGGTCATCAGAGGTGCAGAGAGGAGCTCCTGCCTTGTCCCCGTCCCATCCCCCCGCTGCAAATGCAGATGCCGACAGTTGAAGCCCCCATTAGAACTCATGAAACCCTAAGAATTTCAGGTGAAATTTTCCGGGCTTGCCTGGTGTGCTCCATACTCCATTCATGCAGTGTTTCTCTTGTTACTGCTAAATCTTTTTTATTTCAAGGACACTTGGTACCCACATGTTACCTGTCTGACCTTGAAGATTTTCTTAGCCTTGCCTAAAGATAGGGCCTAGACTTTGTGTTTTGAGGGCATGAAAATTTACATCAAAGGTGGTGATCTGTTAAGGTGGGGAAATATATTTCTGGTCTAATTTACTGAGCTGCGTGTTACTTCTCAGGGCACTTAGACTTTCCTGTGTGACAGGTGGACGCATGTCTTCTTTTTTTCCCCTGTTCTGCTGGAGCAGATGTGGTCTGGTCCTGACTATAGCATGAGGGTTTCAGACGGACCCGAACTTCACTCAAGGTGGAGACATGCCCCCCACTTTATTAATTTTTTTCCCTTCCATATTCCTGAGTGAGCGTGGATGGTATAGTTCACATAAATGGAGGTACATCACTAGCGAGTTGATTCAGTCTACACTTACCTAATGTTCAGAGCCCTTGGACCTTGAGAGATGTTTGGATATGGCACATGTCCAAATTCATATCTTGCATCTCGTTCCGGTGCCTGCCGCATAGTAGGCAGCAAATGCATTTTTTGTTGCTGTTGTAGGAATGAGTTCATGTGGTCTGGCTGTCCAAAGCATTTAAAATAAATATGCACAACTTTTGATGTTAGAATGTACACATACATTGTTTCCTTTCTAAAACGGAGGCACCATGGAAAATGACCCTGGATGTGACATAATCCTATGCCCAGGAGTAGCCTTTCATTGGTGACCCTCCTGTCAGCCAGACCTGACCATGTCACCAAGTGGAGTCCAGAAGGTCTCTGTCTGTCTGATTCAAGGAGTGTGCCCTGGGATCTGCAGTTCGAGAATCCTTGAGCACATTGCTTTTGCTCTAACACCATTTATTCTGGAGGAGACCACAGTTCTGACTTTATTCTTACGACAACAATCTGGTATGACTACCAGTCCATTTGGGGAGCTCACAGGTGACTCTGGCTCATGATACTGGCCTTGTGGGCTCAAGTCGCTCATCAGTTTGCAAAGCTAGACCAAAAGACTCAGGTCAAGATCCAGTGCAGATTTGGCTCATAAAGAACTTCACAACCTCTTACAGATTTTGGTCTCTCCGTGGATAATCTGACCCACGGTGGTGCTGGCTGGTCATCCGTGACTAAGCCACGTGGGAAAGTCAGAGGTTGGATGTGGGTGTCAACCTCAGAAGGAAGGGCAGTGTGTTAGCAAAGCAGACCATTTCGCTGGCAGTGAGCATCAGGATGGACGGAAAACCTGAGAACAGTCCTGGCCGCCTCGTCTCTGTTGAGCTGCCACCTACAAACACAAACTCGCTCGCAGGTGTGGGGTGAAGTCGGCCTCCTGAGCTGGCACCTGGCTTGCCTTCTTCATCAGCTGAGGAGTGGGGCTCCCAGGCTCACCCTAGAATGGAAAAGCTTTGGATCTGAGACGGGCGGGTCGACCAGTAGCCTCAACCCTCCACAGTTAGATGAAATAAGTTGCGTTTCAACCTCAGGAAATGCAATATTGTATCCATCCTAGAATGGGTTTTATTTATCTGGCATTTTAGGGACTTATTCATGGGGATGCTTTCAGCAATGAAAAATCGCGTAGGATATTGAAATGTCAATAGCGTGGGGAAAGGGGCACTGTTTTATTTCAGGTTTGCCTGTCTGCCAGTTATAAAAACAATTTTGACGAATTTCACATAAGTGGTCTTATTCTCAGAATCCCATTTTTTTCTATTTGAAGCAGTTAATACCCAACCTGGATTCAAAATCAGGATTAATATTTACAATTTCATTATGCGGTAAGATGCCATTATGTGGATACCGGCTTTTTCAAAAGAGTATAATTTGATGCGATGGTTACCTTCTAGCTGGATACGTTCCTTCTTATTTCTTAATTAGAGCACTGGAAATTCTAAACACCCTTCATTCAAAGATGGTTTTCTCCCTACATGTTAAGTCACTGGGATTTTATTGTCACGGTGCCAGCCGCAGTCTGACAGAGGATTTGTTTTCAAAACCGTTCCTTACATGGCAACTCAGGGTAGCCTGATTAAAAAGTTTAAACACTGCTTACCGAGTTAACCTCTAGAGGGAAACATCTCATCTTAATGAGACCCTCGGGAGACATGAGGATCATGCTGCCGAACTTGAGGATTTACGTTATGCTTCGTGCTAAAAATAACGTGCAGAGCATCGGCTTCCATTATCTTTTAATGCAACCGTGGCGATCACAGTGTGGTGTCCTTTAAAAACGGCAAAGCTTCATTAGGTTAAAGCAAAATCCACACGTCTTCCTAACTACCCACGCTCTGTGATTACAGGCACAGTGACATCCCCGCTGGCCGGGGACGGGACGTCGGGGGAGTGAGGAGGGGACTGGCTCTCCGTAATCCTGCTTCTCATGTGGTTGCTTTCAACACTTCCCCTTTACCTTCCTCACTTTCAACTGCTCAGCACAATGTAGGAAAGGCAGAACATGGCCAGTCTTCCTTAGCTTGGAGCTAGCAAGCTGGCATAGGGAGGAATGTGACTCATTAAGTTGACATCAGGGAATGGAGGAAGGGTCTCTCATCCCCCATAGGAGCACAGGAGCACTGCGTAATGCTGCCAGTCTCTAGGGTCCCATGCCTATCTCTGGGATCCCATGCCCATCTCTAGGGTCCCATGCCCATCTCTAGGGTCCCATGCCCATCTTTGAGGTCCTATGCCCAGTCTCTGGGGTCCTAGGTCCATCTCTGGGACCCCATGCTCAGTCTTTGGGGACTCATACCCATCTGGTGGGTTTATGGGTTCAAAGCTCTCATGGGCCACAGTGAATAAGCAAGTAGGTTTTGGTGACTAAAGAGAAAACTGACTTGGAAGCCCATCAGATTTCCTTCTAGTCATGAAACGTCCCCGATTCTGTTTTGAGAGATTCTATAATCTGCTTGGAGAAGGAAGGAATGAGAAGCATCTACCGAAATCTCAGGGTGTTTGAATGGGTCGAGTAGAGTGAATTTCTCTCCTCTGGCCTTTCTTTCAAGTGTTTTTGACACTGCACTGCTAATGATTTAGGAGCTGATAGAAATACAGAGAGAGGAGTCCAGCAATGGAGTCTTCCTGGCCTATGAGTTATAATGTGAGTCAGATCATTTCTATTTCACTCATTTGTTGTCACATCTCACACGGGCTTTGCTAATGACCAAACGACTTGGTGAATAGAAATTGTCGGTCCTCGTGGGCAGAGGCAATGCCAATCCCCCTGCCATTCCCATTCGCCATGTCTTCGAGAAGGTTTTTGTGGCCAACGCGTAGGCACAGCTGTTGATAAGCATCTCTGGCTGCAGAAGGGAGGGAGGAAGAGCGAACAACTGATTAAGGGACCGGAGTCCATCAGAGGGATTATCCTGATGGGACCCCCCTGCCCTCCCTCCCTGAGTGGATGTCGGGATCATGGCGGAAGGCTTGTCGGAACAGTGGGTGCTGCCTGCTCCGTGTGGTTTCTATTCTCCTCACATTAGCATCCCGAGTATCAGACCACAGGACGAGACGGGATGAAGGCAAAGTCTTCTGAATTATTAATGGATCCTCCTAACTTAATGTGCTTGTGAAATCTGAGGAGGACTTACAAGCACAAGATTTGCTTGTAATAAACTCCCACTGAAAAGTATTATTGCTAAAAAATAGGCACGAGAAATGCAACTCAAAGAATATGACTTTTTAAAATTGTTATAAAATAAAACAGCTCCGTAGGCCCTCTCTCTATTGACATTTGGACCCTCGTCCTCTCTCTTCCTCTCACACTCGCATGAAAAATCCTGGTGTCGGAGAAGAATACAGTCATGAGCGCAAGTTAAATAGAAGCCACAGAAAGCTGATAAAAGCTTTTCTTTGATACAAAGCTCCTATAAGGTCTTTTGCTTCAAGTCGGCCTTGGGGGGTGATCACAGCATGTGAGGTTCTCTGGCACTGATTTAAATCTCCTCGGTGAGGGCCCTGTAGCCCAAACAAAGTTTTTCCAGTCTCGTGGCACCCCCCAAGCTCCTCCAGTCTTACCTGGGGTGTCTGCAGTGCACACGCGTGTAGACGCCCTAGGAATCTGTTTTTAAATAGAAAAGATGCGCGTCTCTCATGGTTAAGTACACAAAGGAATGCATGCTTGGGTACCTTCCATGCTCTTGTTTTGAAGAATTTATCAGCTCGGTTCTCTTTGGAATCAGCGTTTTATCCAATAAACATAGAATGAGTCCACATTACCTCTTCAGCGAACACACTCGGCTCTCTAGCGGGACTTTCGTCCCTGATGGATGCAAAGGACCGACCGCCTTGCACAGAGTGAATATGGTGTACAGGTGATGCACCGATGCTAAAGTCTGCGACATAGCTTTGCAGCTCTGAATCTCTGAACACATCACCACCCCGGAAACCAGTGTGTGTAGCCTCCCCTCTGTGTGTGGTGCCTACCCGTTTTCTGTCGTTCCCTTGTGTGTGGCTGACTGACAAGCAGTGAACATGGCTCGGGGCACTGTGAGGAGGCTCTCCTGACTCTGGGAGGGGCCCCCATTCAGAGGTGGACCTGCCGGAGGCCTCGGTCCTCACCGCCTGGTGGGCAGTTAGAAGGCCTGTCGTTGCGGGGTCACTTCCAGGTACGCTGCACCTGCCAGAACGCAGCCCTGGGGCTTGGAAGCCTGCTGTGCTGGGTGACTTTATGGTCAACTTGCTGGGGCCATGGATGCCCAGACAGCTGGTCCAGCTTGATTTCGGGAGTGTCACAGAGGGGTTCTGGGAAAGCCTGGCGGGGGCCAGCGGAACGTGTAAAAGCATGGAGGGCATTGCCCACCCCAGTGTGGGGGTGCGTCCCGTCCTCCACAGGCCCAAGTCAGACAAAAAGGTGGAGGAAGAAATAATCTGCTGTCTGCCTGCTTCCAGGAAGGTCATGGGTGGGTGGGGGGGCTGACGACCATGGACCTTGGCCACCATGGACAGCCACTCTGGGGGGACCGTGGAAGTCTGAGGCCAGAGAGGCCGAGCAGGGTGGGAACCACAGTCCTCACTGGGCTCCACTTGCTACTCTGCCCCTTCACCCCTGCAGCAGGACTGCATCCCGCCTGGCCACGGGCCATGTCTGTGCTGGCTCCTGTCTGCCCCCTCTGTCTTCTACTGCCTGACACTGACCTTCGTCAGTGTCCCTGCTTTCTCCAAGCCTGAGCCACAGTCACCCCCCCCGTCCCCTGCCTTCCCCAGGATGCAGGAGCGTCTCCTAGAGCCCAGAGAGGGGCCCTCCCTGCAACACCGCACCTTCACAAAATGTTACTTCTGTGACTCACGGTCGCTGGCCCCGCCCCCCATCCCCAGCTCACTGCAAGCAGGCGGCCGCCCCCGGGCCTTCCCAGACACCAGCTGTACTGGTCACAGGGCTCCCGGCCACCTGCCGCCCACCCTGGCAGCGGCGCCGAATCCGGGTCACGGAGTGTGTCTGTGGCGTGTCTTCTCCGGCCCCGCGGCCACCCTGTCCTCCCCGAGTGCCGGCTATCGCCCTGCTCAGGGCTCCCTTCCTCCATCCCTGCTTCTTTCCCACGCACGGCTCCAGAGAAGGGGCTCATCTAAAGGCACGACTCGAACTACCATCTACACACTGGGAGAGCCCGGAGGCACCCGGTTTGGAAACCCACTCACACGGCCGCCTCCTCGAGTCCTCTCGTGACGAGTGTTTCAAACAGTCATCGTGGCGTTGCTACCGCACCAGTCTTTTCCAATCCTCCTCATTTTTGTAAATAGTATTATTGCCTACTTTTTATTAAAGACGCAAAGTCATTCTTGATGTCCTTGCTCCTGAGACCCAACATCTAATCAGGCCGTATGGTCCCTTCGGATCCCATAGCTGGAGCCACGGGTGCCCCTGACCTTGGCCCCCAGGCCCTCGCTTCTGACAGCCCCTCACCTCCTCCTGGCTTCCTCTCAGCCTTCCCGGAGCAAAGAAAGTGGGTTTACTTTATAAAGATGTAAGTCACATAATGCAACCCCCTTCCGCAAAATCCACTCATTTCCTTCAAGCTGGAACTATCCAAACACCGTCACTGAGGCCCCAGACGCGTCCTCTCCGCTCACATCTCCAGGGCTCTTACTGCGTTTTGGCCACATGCACAACCCTGCCGTCGGAAAGGCACAGCCTTTGTTCTTTCCCTCCCAATCCGTGTGTCCGTCTGTCTCCCTGGCCCTGCTGTTGGTACCTTCGCCCAATGCTGCTGCGGACAGAGAGCCTCACTCTGACCTGTCCCTGATCGGGAGGGGCCAGACTGCGACGTGTCACGACGGGCTTGCCTTTGAGGCAGGTCTGTGGTTTTGCCTTGTGACGTCATGTTTTCTACCTGCCCTCGCTGGGATGCAGGGCGATGCAGGGCGCTCCCTGCTGCTCCGAGGGCGTGAGTGGACTGTGTGATTCAGGATGAAGTTTCACTCGAGATTCGACTGGGAACCTGGGCTTTCTGACCCCAGCTTTCATGGGGCACGACTTCCTGGCGAAGCCCCACTTTTGCACGTCGCCAAACCTTAAGAACCCATGACATTCCAGTTCATTTCGGCTTGGCCTGGCCGGTGCCCACGGGACAAAAGCTGCTCTGTGTTGGCTAGCCTCTCTGGGTCCCCAGCGCGTCGTCCGTCCTGACAATCACTTATTACCCTGTCGGCTGGCCAGTAGCTTTAAAATGAGCTGCTTTAGAAGTTCAATCATCCTTTTATTACTTTCAAAGGGGAAGATGATCTGAATGACCCGGTGTGCCTTATTTCTGGAAGCGGAACTCCCTCTGCATAGCTTCCAAAACTGTAGCTGCTTTTCTTTCCTACGCTATTTAAAAAAAAATTTTTGTGAGCTTATATCTTTCAAAACATCTTTTTCCATATTTTACAGTGGGAGTTCAAGAAAGGGCCAAAATAAATGTGTGTGTTATCCACTCATTTTATATAGAAGTCTGGCCCATGTATTTTCACTGAACCACAATGTTCTTCTCCTGGCCAAGGAAAACATATGAAGCTCCAAAAATAATATTGGAGGGGGAAGGGGTCTCTAGCTGGACTCAAACCTGGAAAGAACACATTGGATATTTTTTTTAATGTTTATTTATTTTTGAGACAGAGAGAAGACAGAGCATGAGCAGGGGAGGGGCAGAGAGAGAGGGAGACACAGAATCTGAAGCAGCTCCAGGCTCTGAGCTGTCAGCACAGAGCCCGATGTGTGGCTCAAACTCACAGACTGCAAGATCATGACCTGAGCCCAAGTTGGAGGCTTAACTGACTGAGGCACCCAGTGCCCCAAGAATGCATTTTTTTAAAAAGAAAAATTAGGTAAATGTTCCCAAGTATGTTTAATTAAATATTACCATTTTAAAAAATAAAAGCAATGTTTATGGATTTTAAAAGAACATACTTAAACTTATACACTAAAAAGTGGTTGCCTTTAAGATAATCCCTTTGGAAGGGTGCATACTTATATGTTTTTGTAGTTCCTTTCTGCTTTCTTTTCTCCTTCCTTCCTTCTCTTTTTCTTCTATGTAAAGCCCAATCTTTAAAAAATTTTAACCCAAGGGGCATCTTGGTGGCTCAGGTAGCTGGGTGTCCGACTTCGGCTCAGGTCATGATCTTGCTGTTTGTGAGTTCGAGCCCCACATTGGACTCTGTGCTGATAGCTCAGAGCCTGGAGCTGCTTCGGATTCTGTGTCTCCCTCTCTCTCTGCCCCTCCCCTGCTCATGCTCTGTCTCTGTCTCTCAAAAATAAATAAACATTAAAAAAATTTAATCCTAGCAATGTGTCATATAAAAGTGGAGCTGCTATTTTGCAAGCAGCCAAAAGTCAGATTCCATCAACTATAGTAAATAAGGAATGTCTAACTAGTGTGTTGACATTTTTGATAACTCTGTGTATGTGTATGTGTGTGTGTGTGTGTGTGTGTGTGTGTGTGTGTTGTGTGTGCCTGACTTTAAAATAATTACTGGTAATTTCTTTCTTACATGACTGAGGGCAATTCCAAAAGGGGGCTCTGGTAGATACTGAGATGATGTTTGGGGTCCAGGGAAGATAAATGACTTAGCTTTCAGAGGGGACAATGCTGGCAGTGTGTCTCAGCCTTGCTCCCTCCCATCCTTGGTTTTCTGATTATCTTAACTACTTCCCGCATGACATACTGATTTCCTATACTTTCAAAGAATCTCTTCTTACATCTTGCTTTGTTCCAGAAGCAGTTTCCTGAGATTCTAGATTTATACGCACCAAGCACCTAGCTTGCTGATGTTGATTCAGATCAACTCCTGGGTGATGCAAATCTTGTTAGCAACTCAGTATGTTGGTATGTATTTCTAAAGTTGTATCAGCCAAAATCATTAAAGAAAAGTTAAAAGTAATCAAAAGCTCCACACAGGTATTTATTTTTTAGACACTCAGTTTTCACTAGTCCTTACATTTATTGTTATAGGAGTTTTGTACATCTCTCAAAAATGAGAAAACTGATTTCTTTTAATTTTAAAGTAAAAAGGATATAAATAAATGAAATCATGGAGAAATTATCTATAGGTAAAATGGAAAAAAAAGGAATCTCAACCTTATACCTTATACAAAAATGGATTAAATGGATCATAGATTTACATGTAAAATGTAAAACTATAAAATTCTTAGAAAGTAACAGGAACAAATCTTTAGAACTTAGGATTTGGTGAAGAGTTTTTAGATATGACATCAATGGCACAACCTAGAAAAGGAAAAAAATGATAAACTGGACTTCATCAAGTTAAAAGCATTTGCTCTGTAAAGGATTCTGATAAGGGCTTTAAGGCTCTGTTAAGAAGAAGACTTTGTAAAGATGAGCCACAGACTGGAGAAAGTATTTGTAAACTACGTATCTGACAAAAGACTAGTATGTGGAATATATAAAGAACTCTTAAACTTAACATTAAAGTAAGCAATTCAATTAGAAAATGGGCCAACATGAAGAATCGTTTCCCTAAAAAGAATTTTGATGGCAAAAAAACACATGGGACATTGTTTAGCATCACTAAAGTCCTGGAAAATTCAAACTTAAAAGCCATATGAATCATTACACACCTGCTGGATCATCTGAAATAAAAAAAATAGTGTCAACATCAAATGCTGGCAGGGACATGGAGAATCTGCATCTCTCATACATTGCTGGTGGGAATACAAAACGGTTTGGTCAACTGCAGAAAACAATATGGTGGTTTCTTGAATACTTTCTGTATAATCTAGCATTTATTCCAGAGAAATGAAAACTTATGCTAGCAGTAATGAGGATAGGCAGTTGTTTAAAGCAGCTTGAATTGTAATAGCTCCAAACTGGAAATAACCAAAAAGTCCCTCAGTAGATTAATGGTTAATCAGACCGCGGCACATCCCTGCCAGGGAGTCTGACTCGGCCACAAACCGTAACAAACTGTGGATACAGAGACTTGGATGAATCTCAAGGGCACTATGCTGAGTAAAAACGCACCCATCTTAAAAGGTCACTTACTGTATAATTCTATTTATATGACATTATGTAAACAACAGACTTAGAGAGAAGCTGAAACAAAGTAGTGGTTGTCAGGGGCTAAGGATAGTGGGGTGGGGGGCAGACGAGCTAGGTGTGACTAAGAAGAGATATGCATTCGTTTTCCAGGCTTCCGTAAAAAATCACTACAAAGCAGTGCCTTAAAACAACAGGAATTTATTTCTTCACAGTTCTGGAGGGTGGAAGTCCAAAATCATGGTTTCAGTAGAGCCATGGTCCCTCCGAAGATTGCAAGGGAGGGTTGGAATCCTTCTTTACCTCTCCCAGTCACTGGTGGTTGCTGGCAATCCTTGGTGGTCCTTGGCTTGCAAACACATCCCTCTAGTCCCTGTCTCCACCTTCATGTGGTCTCCTCATGGTGAGTGTCCATGCCTCTCCTCTTCTTATAAGGACACCAGTCTCTGGATTCGGGGCTGGCTATAATTCAATATGGCTACATCTCACCTTGATTACATCTGCAAAGACCCTATTTCCAAATAAGATCACATCCACAAGTATGGGGAAGAAGAACTGAACGTATCTTTGTGGAGGACCCAATTCCCCAGGGTAGTACCCGGGAGACCTTGATGGTGAGGAAATATCCTGTATCTTGTAGAACCAGTGGTGGTGACAAATCTGCACAAAGGGACATAAAACTAGGCACATGGGTTGTACCCAGGTTATTTCCTGCTTTTGACATTGTACCGTAAGTATGTAAGACGCAACCATTGGGGGAGACCGGGTGAAAGGTACACAGGACCTCTTTGTGTTATCTTTGCGTCAACTTCCTGTGAATGTGTGACTATTTTAAAGTAAGACATTAAAAAAAAGTAAATAATTCCACACCAGAACCTGCACATAAATGTCTATGGAGCTTTATTCATAATTGCCAAAACCATGATGTCCTTCAGTAGGTAGATGGATGAATAAACTGTGGTCCATGCAGACAATAGGCTATTATTTAGTGCTGAAAAGAAATGAGCTATTAAATCATGAAAAGATATGGAGGAAACTTAAGCACACCTTATTAAGTGAATAATAATATTGTTAAGTGAATAATAATAAGTGAGTAATCAAAGAAGGTTACAACAGCATGATCCCAACTCTATGAGGTTCTGGAAAAGGCTAAACTAGAGACACACTGAAAGATGAGTGGTTGTGAGGGGTGTGTGTGTGTGTATAAGGAGGCATAGGAGCACAGGGGATTTTTTGGGTTTTGAAAATACACTGTATGAGGGGCGCCTAGGTGGCTCAGTCAGTTAAGCATCCGACTTTTGGTTTCAGCTCAGGTCAGGATCTCACGATTTGTGAGTTTGAGCCCCGCGTTGGGCTCTGCACTGACACTGCAGAGCCTGCTTGAGATTCTCTTTGCACTTCCCCTTCTCTCTCTCTGTCTCAGAATAAATAAATAAACTTAGAGTAAATACGCTGTGTGATTATAATATATTATATGGTAATACATGTCATCATATATTTGTCCAAACCCATAGAATGGACAACACCGAGGGTGACCCCTAAGATAACCTACCGACTCTGGGTGACGATGACGTGTCAGTGGGGTCTCATCCCCTGTAACAAACAGCACTGGGTGGGCATGTTGACAGTGGGAGGGGACTAAGGTGCAGATAGTGGGTATGTGGACAATCTGTACATTACCTTCAACTTTGCTATGAACTAAAACTGCTCTCAAAGTAGTTATTAATAAAAAAATAAACAAAGACATCTTATTTCTGTTTCCCTCCTCTTCTACCCCCATGTTGAATTTGGTTATAGATCCACTACTGTGTACCAGATATACTCATACACACACATACAATATACAAACGAAACACCCCATATCTATGTTATTTGAGTGTCGACTTGAGTTGGGGTATGTGGGTGTTTTGAAGAATAAAAGATAGCTCTGGCATCAGAAAATCAGCAATTCCCCTGAGGAAATTGTGGAAGTCAACTGGAGAACAACTCCAACTATTTTGCCAAGTTGGAGCACTTTTCATGGCTTTTCACTTGTGCATCCTGTTACTGTGTGCGAGCCCATTGGCCTGACCAATCACGACACGGATACGTGCTGTGTCGTCTGTTGAACCGTTAGGAGTCTGTCACCTTGTTTGGGGAGAAAATGGAAGGTTCTCAGTGTTCTTGATGACCTCAAAGTCAGAGTCTTTCAAAAAACATCGCTTTTCCTTGAAAGCCACACCCATGTTTGCTTTATCGAGGTATCTGAAGAAAAGGCTGGAAAGTTTACCATCGACATGCTCACAATAGTTTATGGTATCAGTTTGCTTCTGACATTTATTTTATTTTATTTTATTTTATTTTTTAGTGAATTGGAGCTGGTGGCTCATTTTGCAAAAAAAAAAAAAATAGTAACCAGCAAATTTATATTCCAAGTTTTCTTTTTATTCATACGATAAGGCAGTCACTTTTACTGTGGACCTAATGAAGAGTCTTTTTAAGCCTCGTTACATGGAAATTGGAGACATGGTTTTGGTGATAAAGACGTCACGACTTCACTGAGAAATATCTCTGAAATTGTTGGCTACCTCATTCTTGGGTCTCTCCTGGAGTATAAAGAGCCATGTTTTGCATGGACTGATGTGTTTATTTCCTGTCTCATTATTGATAAATATGCTATCTGGCAAATGCCTTATTTTCTACTAGTATCATACCAATAGGAGAAAAGGGTTGGGGCCTTCCTAAGGTAGTTTTCCTGATCTCTGACGATCTGATTGTGCAGCCAAACTCGCAACGTGGAAAATGGAACATTTTATGAAGTTCATACATTTTCAAAATTGCTCCCACAATGATGCTTTCATTTTGTGTTAGGACTGGAGTGATGGCCTCTATCTATTCCAGAAAGCTTCAACATTGCCTCAAGTGAGAAGGGAAAGCTCATATTTCGAGGCCACTGACTTCAGCCCGTTCGGATTTCACAAGGGAACATATGCCACCTCCTTTTATGGTCAAGAAAACAGTGATGTATGAGCATCTCTGTATCCACATCGCTCCCTGTCTTCCTGGGGTAGATCGGCCAGCCTGGCTTCTGCAGCGGGATTAAAATGTAATGTCTCCCATCAAGCTAGTTAATATCAGCACTCATTCCCTTTCTGTACGTAAACTCCCTTTTTAGTGAATAAAGCTATTAGTCCACTCAAGTATTGACATTTTTATGGGATTGTTTTTGGAAAAGACTAACATCATTCTCCACTCAACATATGGAACTGGTCAAATTGGGTTCCTACTGTGTAAAATGCTTGAATAATAACCGACTGCATTCTCTTGGCCAGTAAACTGAGAAAAGCTTGATTAATTTCACCAGTATCCTTAATCTCCTTCCTTGGCTCTCATCCCATTCTGCAAGGGTTGATAAATCTTACATCCCCTGAAGATTATTATAGTTCCTAATGGTCTTATGACATTAGAAGGAAGCTAGGCTCAGTGGCACAAAATGCATCCAACAAATGAAATCACATAAATAATTCAGGTTTCACAATTTAATTTTTATGGGGTGCTTTTTTGCGGTTGCTGTTGTTTATGGGGAATAATAAGGATTGTTGGCTCGGCCTGCAGTAAATAAAGGAGGAACATTCTGACACCAAAAATTTCAGTGTACACTGTTGCTGTCCTTTCCCGAAAGCAATACGAAACTATCTAACTCCAGCATAAGACCATAAATGTGCATAAATAATACCACCAGAGAGGCAAAAACACACATACACACATGCGCACACACACATGCACACTTGCCTTCTATTTTTTAATAAAAAAATTGAATTTAAATTTAGTAAAGAATTACATTTTTTTAAAATTTTTAAATAAAATTAGCTAATCTGCTCCTTTTCTTTCCCAAAATATTTTTTCTTTCATAAGCCTGGAGCAAATCTTACATATCTTTGTTTTGAAATCATCTGTGCTAACTTGGGATCTTCCGTAAATATTTCTTAAGAATCCTCTGGCTCTTACCATGTTTACTGAGCTCCTTCTTTATGCCAAGGGCTCTGCTAAGTACCGTGATTGATGGGTGTCAGGAAATTATGATGCGTGTTTTTGTTCTCAAGGAGTTAATCCTGCATACGCATGGGAGAATTTAGGGGGGAATGTAAAAGCTTCTAAGTATGCAAAAGCGAATGCAAGATAGTACACAGAAGACAAGAGTATAGAAGAGTCTGACACCACACAGGTAGAGACTGGTCCAGGGTTTTGCTTTGGGATCGCTCTCAATCAGTCCAAATACAAGCATTTGTGGGAGCAACGCATAAACTCTTACACTGCGTTTACAGCGTAACTAGTGGCCACTAATACTTAGAGTTGTTCACACAAGTCCACTCTGACACCATAACCACCCGTCTTCGGTGGACTCGAAGGCCAGTCTGAAGGTTTAAACATATTTTAAGCTGAGTTGCTTTTCTCAAAACATCTTCTTATGATGCCATATGCAGCGCTGAGGGCGGGGACAGAACAGGGGAACAAGACATACCCGGCACATGTTGGTGAGTGTGGTGTCGTGTGTCCTGAGGATGAGAGGCGTGGGGTGTGAATGACACCTGTGTTCGCTTTTATAGTTTATAGACGTGTAATCACACACACAAACGTAAGCACCTTGAGCAAGTTTGTCCATTCCCACAGTGTGGGTGCACGTGGTCTTTCTGCTGGCCTCGTGGCGCCACTCACAGACTGTGTTTGGAGGCGGCTGGGAAGGAAGGTCTGAGCAGGCGTCCTTCCCAGGCTGGGGTCCCGGCTGGCTTCCTCAGCGCCTCTCATGCGTCTACTATTTCTCTCCATGGCAGTGAGTCCAGATATCTCGAGAGCTTGCCGAAAATATCATAGGGTCACTTCTACTGAGCCTCACTGGTCAACCAGGTCACAGGGGAGCCAGATTCGAGGGGGGAAAATAGACCTGCCCAGGGTGGGAGGGGGACTTTCACACACAGTGAAGGGGAGCCACGTCTTAGATACCCACATCTACCTGAATGCACTACCCCAAGGGCATTTCATAATACTCTTCCAAAGGGAGACTTCACTATTGGTTTTTTGTGTGTTTTTAGGTGAGAAAATGGAGGCTTCAATATATGAAAAAAGTGGGTGTGTGGATGGGTATGGGGGTGAGTGGGTTGGGGTGAGCGTGTGTAGATAGGTGTAAGGGTGAGTGGGTGGTGGTGAGCATGTGTGGACGGGTGTGTGGGTGGGTGGGCTGGGGTGAGCATGTGTAGATAGGTGTAAGAGTGAGTGGGTGGTGGTGAGCATGTATGGGCGGGTGTGGGGGTGGGTGGGCTGGGGTGAGCGTGTGTAGATAGGTGTAGGGATGAGTGGGTTGGGGAGAGCGTGTGTGGACAGGTGTGGGTAAGCAGGGAGGAAGTGCAAGGCAGGATCAAGAGGGGGCAGCACTGGGCAGGAGGTTGGAGGCAGGACCCACACATGGCTGGGGCAGCGGGTGTGGACAGAGTGGGGATGGTGTTACCCTCCAGTATAACCCCCAATCCCCTCCTGGTCCTTCCTGAGCATTCCGTGGCTCCCTGAGCACCTCAGGAAACTACGTGGGTGAAAGTGGCTTTCCTCCAACGACCTCTCCTCTTCCTGGGAGCATTCAGGGGTTTTTTGTGCCTCCGAACAGAGACCGGAGCAGCGTCCCTTCCCTCAGCTGCCCAGCTGTGCGGAGGACACAGCGCTTGCAGGCTCTCAGCAAATATTTGCCGAATGCTTGGAAGCAGCTCATGGTTTCAGTTTCTTTGTTTGTTTTTCCAATTTTTACGCAAGGGCTGAGGATGCCTTCGCATGTTTTCCAAGCGCCGGAGCAGCGGCATGGCAGCAAGGCCCCGGCCACGGTGGGTCCCCGGGCTGGCCCCAGGTCACCGCTGGGAACCCAGGGGAGCCCGATCCCCTCCCTGGCGAGCAGCAGGGTGGAAAAACAGAGGTGTAAGTAGGCTTTCATTCTGCTGTCTGCAAGCGCAACCCTTTTCTCATGCAGACTGTTTTTTTTTTTTTTTTTAAATCTAAAAGACTGTATCTTAGAGAGCAGCGAACAGGTCACAGAAACATTGAGCAGAAAAGCTCCCACGTCTTCCTGCTCTGCGTGTTCTGGTTTACGTTTTCCAGGAGTGACACGGTGTGACACCCGTGAAGGACCTGGAAGGGCTCCTGTCACTGCCATTCTGCAGCGTGGTGCCCCTGAGAGCACCCAAGAGCGGCCCCCTCGGCGCCACAGGCGGGGCGGGAGGGCACGGTCACGTTAGCCCGTGCGCTGACAGGTGCCATGGCCCGCTGCCACGTCAGGCCGAAAAGGCGACCAGGGACCTGCGTCTCTGTGTCCTGAGTGTTCGTTACGCTGCACACCGGGTTGCTCTGGGGGAGCCAAATGTCACCATAAATATTTACAAGGGTCTAGGGCGGCTCTGCCAGGCAGCGGCTTATTATTGGAAAAGTCAGAAAGAGACCTGGAAAAGCAGACACAACTGTGTGCCCGCTCTGTGTGTGTGCACGGTACATGCCTGCACACACGTGGTCCTAAATCAGGGGGTGACAGGCACATGCACTTCTCTACCTGCTTCACACGTGCATTCATTCACCTTTCTTTTAGCTATTCATCTACACTTGGCTGGTTTTGAAATTCACTTTTTAAAAAATTTTTTTAAATGTTTATTTTATTTTTGAGAGAGAGACAGACAGAGCGTGAGCAGGGGAGGGTCAGAGAGGGAGGGAGACACAGAATCTGAAGCAGCTCTAGGCTCTGAGCTGTCAGCACAGAGCCCAACACGGGGCTCGAACCCGCAAACCATGAGATCATGAACTGAGCCGAAGTCGGACGCGTAACTGATGGAGCCACCCAGGTGCCCCTGAGCTGCAGATTCTAATGGTGCCTGTACTGACTGTGGTCCGGGCGGCATATCACGCAGACACCCCAGTACACGGCTCCTTTCCCCACTGCCCAAAGTCAGTGGCGCGGTGCGGACAAAACCAGAATTGTTCAGTGCGTGCGGTGCCTTTGAGGGGCCCCGTGTCTGCTTGAGGTTGGGGGTCCGAATCCTTGCACCTCCGCTCCACACTTATGCTCCACTCAACAGCTGTCCCTGACCTGCAGGCCACCACGCGGCCAGCCGTGGAGGAGGCGCTAACTGTTCCTAATGCAAGTACTCAAGGTTTCTGACTAGCAACTGACAACAAGAATTAAAGTAGGTTCTGGCTGGCTGTTACCTGAGGTCACTCTCCCCTGCATTCTGCTGTGATCCCGGTCTGAGCAGAAAGCTGGCTGCTGGTGTCCACCCAGGTGCCCGGCACCCACAACCTGGTTCTCTGTCCAGCCCTTAGAATTACGGCACATGAGTGATCATTTCCACGGGCCACTGAAACAGTCCACAAGCCGTGGCATCGGAGACCATAACTTTTAATCTCAGGGCTGTTAGCCGACCACTGTGGACAGATGACTTCATTTTTTAAATAGCTTTTCCCTTTTTCTAAAATAAAATGAAGTTGTCTTTCCTTTGAAGAAATGTCACAAGGAATGCATTAACTCAGGTTATTACAAGGAAGTTTGGAAGTTTCTATACCCATCACTACAAACCTATTCTTTCTCTGATGATATAGAAAAAAGCTAGCATGTAGCATCTGGGTAAGAATGCAGGTTCTAGAATTTGACCACCCACGGTTATGTCCTAGCTTTGTCACTACAAGCTGCAATCATTAATGAGCTCCCTAAATTTCCCATGCCTCAGTTTCCCCCGCTAGAAAATGGGCAGAATGGTACGCATAGGGCTGTTGCTTAGGATCAAGTGAATTAATCTGTGTAATGCTTACAGCAGCGTCCAGCCAGCAGAAAGCCCTCGTGGGTATAAGTTGCTACTGGCTTTACCCACCCATAAAAGTATATTACTACTTCTGATAAGTATAATAACAAAGTATAAGCTGTGATATTATTGCTAAGAAAAAAGGAAAAGGGTGTACATTTTCATCTCGCATTAATTGGTAACGAAACAACCACTATTCCGATAGGAAGTAAAAACAACCAGGTCAAATCTGTTAGTAAGTTGTTTTAACATCCTGGTATGTGGAGTGTCAAATATGTAAGACACTCCCGCTTCATCTGAAGCAAAGTCACAATAAACCTTACGATGTCTGAATACAGTTTATAAGTTATCCACGCAACTAGAGAGCCACTATGCCATTCGATCTCCAAGAGAACCTCACAAGGTAAGCGGCGCAGGTCTCAGGAGGGATAGGTTTACAGGCCGGGAAGCCGAGACTCGGATGTTCTGCACGTAGTTATTACCCAGGCTAGTGTCCTTCCACAAAAGCAGGGCTTGGAATGTGAGCAGTCCCTGAGAAAACTCGAGTGTCTCAAGTTACAAACGCTATGTCACACCATTTCTGTCCCTTTGAGGCCCTCTGCATTACCTCTGGGGGTGGGTGTGCCTGTGTGTACACGTGTGTGTGTTGGGGTGGGTAGGCTATTTTTAAGTTTTAAATGTTTATCTTTGAGAGAGAGTAAAAGTGGGGGAGGAGTAGAGAGAGAGAGAGAGACACAGAATCTGAAGCAGCTCCAGGCTCCGAGCTGTCAGCACAGAGCACGATGTGGGGCTCGAACCCACGAACCATGAGATCATGACCTGAGCCAAATTTGGACGCTTAACCGACTGAACCACCCAGGAGCCCCAGATTATTTTTAAGTAATGTTGCTGTAGATGAGTGATTTTTATAGGCCTCCGTGGTAAATGATGGCCTGTTTCCCTGCAGTTAACTGTAGGCAGTGAGTGAGCTGTGAGCCAACAGCAGGATATGAAAGTTACTGCTTCTGTGCTCTGCATTGGCGGGGAAAACACTTCTCAGTGCGCTTTCCCTGCACACGTCACCCCCTCTTCGGCATTACAGATCGGAGAGCAGGACGAAGCCTGGAGTATCTTCCCATTTAAGGGGCTGAGGGTCAGAGAATAAGCATCTGTTGCAAATGCTCCTGAAAACATGCTCCTTGTGATGGTCACGCTTTGCACAGTTTTTCTAGTTAGAAACCCATTTCCAGAGCATGAAAGCAGCCTGAATGAAAGCAGTGAGAAAATTAATCAGCAGAATCTCCTGGAATTGGGTGTCTTCTACTTCTTAAAAATTATCTCCCTTTACTCCTAGGTGCTGGCAAAGAATAATAATTATTTCCCCTAAGCAGCTGGCTCAGCAATCTTCTATCCTGCATGCTGGGGAAGAGTATTTAAGAAGTAATAGCCTGCTGCCTCCTCGAGAGCTTTCTTCATTGATGACATTTGTGCTGCACTTTTTTTTTTTTTTTTTACAGGAAGACATTGCAGATAAAAGTCACTTACAGTCTCAATCTACCAAATGCATTCTGCAAGATGCTTGTAGATTGCAAGAGAGTGAAAAGAAATATACTCAAGTTCTGGTTTGTTCTGAGTATTTATCGCAGATGGGAGATAGAATCTGCGGCTGATTTCTTAAGGCACCAGAGAATCAGGCCCCCAGACACTGCACGAGGCTCAGGTCCGGCTTCTGGCATTGATGGTCCATTTGATTTCTTACAAATATTCTCCCCGCCTCTCCCCTGCAAGGTGAGGACTCACAGGCGGTAGTCAGCAGGGGCATATGGCGCTCTCTGGGGCATGGTGGCTCCCGGGCTCCCGGGAGCATCCTGCTGACCCCAGCAGGTGTGCATGTGGGGGCTGTGCTCCTGTCACTGGAGACAGCGGACATAGGGCAACCACGAGGGAAAGCCGCGGGACAGGCAGCCCGGCCTCTCCGAGGCAGGCACTCCACACGCTCAGATACACCAGCAACCAGAGGATGGACATATACAGAAATGATGGTCCAGCTATGGCAGCTTTCCCAGAGCAAAGGTGAATGACATCAGACAGGGACGTGGCATTTCGATGCCGTTTCTCTGTGGTCAATTTTCCATAGGGATAATGCAAAGAAGAATGAGGAAGAGGCCATTCTCTTACCTAGGACAAAAAAAAAATCAGAAAAGAGGTTATTTTTCAGGGTGACCTCTTTGTTGCTGCTTTGCATCAGAGTAGACAGAAAGTTAGATGCACGTCTGAAGAGCCAAACGCAGTGCTGAAGAAGCAACTTGAGTTCTGCTGAAGGAAGAGAAGCCATGGCTTACACGTAACATATATATTTAAAAAATTTTTAATGTTTGTTTATTTTTGAGGGACGGAGAAAGACAAAGCATGATCTGGGAAGGGACAGAGAGAGGGAGACACAGGATCTGAAGCAGGCTCCAGACTTTGAGCTGTCAGCACAGAGCCTGACGAGGGGCCCGAACCCACAAATCATGAGATCATGACCTGAGCTGAAGGTCAGACGCTTAACCATCTGAGCCACCCAGGTGCCCCACAAGTAACATATTTTTATATACTGTCCTTTGAAATCCTTACCGGATGATCCGTCTGAATCCTGCACTGGTTCAGAGCTGTTCTCACCCTGTCCCAGCTGCTAGGACAGAACCCACACGCCGTGGGCCTCAAACGACCAATACTGATCACTCACAGCCCCGGAGACTGAAAGTCTGGGATCCGGGAGCCGGCGGATTTGGTGTTTGGTGAGGGCCTGCTTCCTGGTTCATGTGCCCTCACATGGGGGAGGGTCGAGGGGGCTCTCTGGGGTCTCTTATATCTAATTCCACCCTCTTCACCCTCCACCCTCTTGACCCAGTCAGCTCTCAAAGGCCCCACCTCCAATACCATCACCTGGGGGGTTAGGTGTCAACATATGGGTTTTGGGAGACACAGGCATTTGGTCTAAAGCAGTTGTTAATGATAAAGTCAAGTTTTCTACCTTTAAAAATGGCCAAAGATGTTTCCCAGCAAAGAAAATAGTGGCCACAACCCTCAAGCATCCGGAGTTAAAACAATGACACTACGTGTCTCTGAAAACGCAAAGCAGTGCTCACCCCCCGTTCCCTGCAGGGTCCGCAGATCTCAGTACAGCAGCTCTATATGCAGGATGTGTGGTGGAAACAGGGTGGCCTGTGGGCTGAGATTGTTTATGGTCCCACAAAGGGGACATATTCATTCTAGTTTTTATATAAAAGAACACATGAATGGGGGGACGTGCCAGATGAAAGAGTGGTCTACAGAGCAACATGGTTCTCAAGCCATCGGGGCAGACTCACTCCATGGAGCTGAATGTGATGTCAAGGGGACTGGACTCAATGGCCAGTGGGCTTCTGCCTTCTTCATGGTAAAGGGATGAGTCTGTGCTTTTTCAAGACAACCAGGGCAGGGGTGCCTGGGTGGCTCAGTGGGTTGAGCATCCAACACTTGATTTCGGCTCAGGTCAGGAGCTCATGGTTTGTGGGATGGAGCCCTGTGCTGACAGTGAGGAACCTGCTTGGGAATCTCTCCCTCTCTCCTTCTCCCTCTGCTCCTTCCCCGCTCTCTCTCTCAAAAAATAAATAAATAATCATTAAAAAAAAAAAGGCAACCAAGGCCCATGACATCATCGCCTGGGCAACCAAGGAATGAACGCACTGTCTCACATATGCCCCAGAAACACTAACGGCACCGTACGCTGTCAGCCAGGGTTTTCCAAAGTTCATGAAGAGCATGGGAAGATTCTTCGAGCTCTTTGTATTTTGGTTGTTCATTTCATGAAGTATCAGAGTGACTAATGGCAGCAAGTGCATGTGACTCCTGGGGGATGGTGACCTGCCCATGGAGCCTGGGGGGCTGGTCTCTGCAGAGCCTGCACCAACAGAGACGGGCTTGGAACACCTGCTGAGGCAGCTTTGCAGGGGTCCGAGAGGGACACTGGTGGTGAGACACTCAGCATTTTCAAAACTGTATCCTGACATCCTTACGAACGTGGGACCTGCTCTTCCCTGTGCCAGCGTCTGTTCTAGAACGCAGGATTCATCTTCAAATGCCTGCCTGGAACCCGAGAGATGCATGAGCCTCCTGTCCCACTTACCATATGCTAACTTGAAAGACAAGTATACGTTAACTAACACTGGAGCTGGCCATCGGATGCAGTTAATCAGGAGAGCAGGGTTTAATCAGAGGTCCTGCTACCATGAACAAAATATAGAGCAGTACTTGTGTGATGTCAAAAGTCTCATGAATATTTATGCCTTTCCTTTGAGTCCCTCCCAAAAGAATCTGAAAGAACCAGCCCTAAGATATGCACCTAAGAATTCTTTTCTTGTCTTAAGGCAGTTCATGGGCCTGGATTGTGACAGCTCCCCAGCAGGGGACACAATGCTGTGTCCGGTTGAGAAAATTAGAGAGCAAGAAAGGAAGTACATTTCCCCAAGTCCCAGAATTAACTTTAAAATCAGAGAGAGAAGGCAGGAGTTGAGGTGCACCTGAGATCGAAGTGCCATTTAAGACAATATTTGATAGGCTGGCTGAAGAAGAAAAGAGCATCTAAGGAACAGATGGGTTTGGGGTACGCGACTCTGGGGGTCCAATGATCGTGTCCTTGTTATCCATGGCTGCCCCCGAGAAGTCTACAGCGTGGAGGAAGGTCGTCACTAAACTGACCAGCTCTACGGGGAATTCCCTTCCCCTCCTCAGCCTCCATGGCCCAGACACGCACTTCGTGGTCTTGAAGCATGGAGCCACGGGGGCCCCAACATTGTTTGTTTTTAAAAAATCAGCTTTCTGGAAACAGAATTCAAGTACCAGGCACTGCACTTAATTATATAATCCAGTGGCTGGTGGTTAGTCACAGACATGTGCAGCCATCACCACGATCGATTTTAGAACATTTTGTCATGTCAGAAAGAAACCCAGTGTCCTTCAAGTCTCCCCACCTCTCTTCCCAACCCATTCCAGATGCCAGCCCTGAACAGCCACTCTAGACTTCTCTGACTCTGTTGATTTCTCTACTCTGGACTTTGGGATGAATGGAGTCATAGACTACGTGGAGCTCTGTGCCTGGTTTCTTCCCTGGGCATCATGTCTTCAAGGTGTGTCCGCATGGTAGCATGGGCCAGTGCTTCACTCCTCTTCATGGTGGAATCATGCTCCATTGTGCAGAGCGCCTGTCCCGCTGTGTGTACCTTTTGTCTATTAGGAACAATGCTGCCATCAGCATTCATGTGCATGTTCTGTGTGCACATACATTTTCAATTCTTCTGGGGCACAGATCAAGGTGGAGAGTTCCTGGGCTGTATGCTTACTCTTTCGTTTGATCATCGAAGGAATGCCAGACTGTTTTCCAAAGCAGCTGCACTATTTTACGTTCCCAGAAGTGTGCGTGAGCCTTCCATTTCCTCCACGTCCCAGCTGAAGGATGCCACGTTCTGGCTACGCAGGATGAACCTGTTCTGGGGACTAATGTCCAGCATGGGGACCGTGGGTAATACCATCCTATTGCACACTTGAAGTCTGCAAAGAGAGTGGAAGCTAGCTTGGCCGTGGTGATCATTGCCATGTGTATTCACATCCAAACATCAAGTTTTAATACATATAATTCCTATTTGTCAATCATACATCAAGAAAGCTGAGAAAAAGTCAGATACCAATGTTCTTTGGTCCCCCTCCCCCCTTCTGTAGCACAGGGAGGCTAGCTCTGAGGCTGATGGACTGAGAAGTCCAGGGACCCTCCATGATGGACATTAGGGCACACGCCACGCCGTGTGCCGGTGGGGGTGAGCTCCTCACTGGGCTCTTCGAGCAGACGGTTCTGTCAGGGTGTGTCTGGCAGGTGGCTCCCAGTTGGGGCTTCTCAGACTTTAACACAGACAATCACGCCCCAGGAACTAGCTAACGGGCAGATTCTGGGCCTGTAGGTTGGAGTCAGGCCCGCGAGTCTGCAGTTCTCACCAGCTCCCAGGAAATGCATCCACAGAGCTTCAAGGAGTAAAGAGTGAGAGCAGCCATCAGGGCTGCAGGGGGAGGCTCTGGATTAGCAGGAGAGCAGGCGGCCGGCAAGGCAGAGGCCAGGCGGAGCAGAGGAAGGTGCCTGCAGAGGCGCCTGGGACTCTGAGGAGCGGGGGCAGAAGGTTAAGACACAAGATGGGGAAAGAGGTAAGGATGGGCTCATAAATGATAATATAAGTGGGAAAAATGAGGCTGCTCTTGGCCTCAGGGAAAACAAGGCAAAGCACAAGAAAGGGACGGTAGTCCCCGGACGGGGCTTGGACTGCAGCAGAGTAGCTACGCAGTCGGAATAGCGCGTGTCCGTCATGAGGCTGCCGACAGCACTGCCTCCCGCATGGGAGAGGGCGGGGAACGGAGATGCCTGCCTCCTCATCGGGGATATGAGCACAACCCGGACGCGGTGACGCAAGCCTGGGATGAAGAAGCGCAAAGGTCCAGCCAGCAGAGGAGGGGCGAAGGTGGAGAAGCCGTGGGCTCTGGGGCAGACAGTCAGAGGGAGGAGGGCAGCACTGGGGTGGTTGATTTTCTCAGGCCTTCCTTTGTATGATATTCCATCTTTAAATTGTGTGCATTTCTTTTCTTTTCTTTTTAATTTAAAAAAAAACTTTTTTAATGTTTTATTTATTTCTAGGAGAGAGAGAGACAGTGTGAGCAGGGGAGGGTCAGAGAGAGAGGGAGTCACAGACTGAAACAGGCTCCAGGCTCCGAGCTGGCAGTCAGCACAGAGCCTGACGCGGGGCTCGAACCCACGAACCGCGAGATCATGACCTAAGCGAAAGTCGGACGCTTAACCGACTAAGCCACCCAAGTGCCCCAATTGTGTGCATTTCTTACTTTTGGAAGGAAGGAGAGGGGATGGAGGGTCAGGGGGAGAAGAGAAGGCGGCACATGGGCAGGGCATTTTTTCATGGCCAAGGTGAGGCAGCAGCGGGGGATGCCGTTACCCTTGGTGTGGGCATCGGGCATGGAGAGACAGGAGGCCAACAGATGGGCGTGTGGGGGAGACACGTTTGGGGCACCCCCTGTACAGCAGGCCCGGCACGGACACCATCCGCCCTCACACTGATGTTTGGAGTTAGCAAGATGCCCTGCACATTGGAAGCAATGCAAGGCGGGCCTGCCCTGGGCCTGGGTGAGCATGGAGGGCCCTCAGCGGGGCGGCCGGGCACTCTCACTGGCCGGTGCCTCAGTGGAAATCCCCTCAGCAGTGATCTCCGGGTCACCCCTATTCAAACGCACCCATACTCTCTGACGTGTAGAACTGTCCTTTTACAAAAGCCAGGCAGAACCTGGCTGTGGAGAAGTGGCTTTACCAGACCATTCTAGCTCTCTCTCCCGGTCTGGCGTGTGAGGTCAGTGCTTGGGATTTGCTGTTCGGAAGGGTCACCTTCTGTGTCTGCCTTGTGACGGAGGGCTGTGTGCTGGGCGGGACGGGCGTTTCACACCGTGCACTCCCCCAGAAGGCAGGACTTGCTTTCTGTGTCATACCCTCTGTGCGCACCTCCGGAAGGCCGCTGGGGGTGTCAGGCCACCACCCCTGTCCTGGTCCAATCACAGCAAGGATACCTGGGACGGATAACATCCCAAGAAAACCTTCCAAGAAAATGCTTTCCGTCCTTGTTTCCCACTCGTGGGTGGGAGAGGGCTGGGAAGAGATTTCACTTTGCGAAAGTAAACAGAAAAGACAAGCATCTTGAGGCAGAAACAGACCCCGTGATATGCTAACAGCATGGTAGGAATAATGGAAAGTTCCCAGACTGAGCAACAAACCGACTCACACGACACACACAAGTGCAGGAGTGGAGGGCGGAGTCACCGGGCGGAGGCGGGTGCGCACTTGGCAAGCCTCCTGCCCACTAGGCGCGTGGGGCCAGCCTTGGTGGTCCGAGCGCGGGCGCCCACGGGGAAGGAGGAGGAAACAACGCAGCCGTCTGGAGGAGGTAATGATCCAGAGGGAGGCCGACACGGGGAGTCCCCTTCACGTTTCCCTCAGAAATCTCCTTTTCTTCTCTTTGGCCCAGACAGAGATGAAGGGCTCAGCGGATGCGCTCCCCAGGCTCACCCCGGCTGGCAGGTGACGCGCAGCCACGGGAAGAGACGCAGGACAGACTCGGGAAAGAGCAAAGCTTACTGCCCGCCCTGGTTCTGGGGGCAGGAGGCATGGCCGCCCCGCGGGGCCACATGGGGAGGCC
Organism: Hyaena hyaena; assembly: GCF_003009895.1. Classification (NCBI taxonomy): domain Eukaryota; kingdom Metazoa; phylum Chordata; class Mammalia; order Carnivora; family Hyaenidae; genus Hyaena; species Hyaena hyaena. The sequence goes on from NW_024080806.1 coordinate 165,753, forward strand.
CAGGTGGTCAGGAGGCAGGAGGCTTGGCCACGGCCTGTTCTGGGCTTCGAGGGGGTGGGGGGAAGGGAGGGTTAGGGTAGGGTCTCGTGAACACTTCCGTGGGCTCTGGGCTGTAGGGCTGCCCCTGAATGCCCAGTTCCTGACCCTGAGGTGGTGAAGGCAGAAGGACATCACCTCCTGGGGCACCCTGGCCACATACGGGGGTCTGGCTCAGGACTGGGCAGTGTGTGGACTGCAGGTGCGTGGCGGGCCGGGCCCTTTGCTGTCTCTACTGGCCAGCCCCCGGGAGGGCAGCGTCTCCCAGCCAGGAGGTTTTTAAGATATCAAAACATCCTAGTACACGGAAAACTGAAAATATATTCAACGCCTCCACCCCCAAAGCCAACGCCATTCCTCCGGAAGGGCAGAAAATAAGAAAATAAAGCCTGTTTAGAAATGCGATGAATTGTTTATCCATTTATATTCAGTCTCCCTCTTGAGAAGCCTCAAGGAGGATCCTAATGCTGTAGTGCAGCAGATGGAAAAGGTCAGACATCAAGTATAAAAAGCATTTTCATGTTCCCAGGGCTCTGAACAAGTGTAGCATCTCATCCAGCCGCGAGCCAAGGACGGGCTGGCGGACAGGAGGGGACTTGGTGAAGCCTTGGTGAAGCATGAAATTCCCATGGGAATTTGCCAAGTGGGCCAGTGTTTTTACCTGACGGGCAGGAAGACCGTGAGGCTCTCTGGCTTTCCTCTGGAGAATAGAAAAGAGGGCAGGGTCGCTCTGCTCTGCTCACTTCCAGTCCTGCACCTCCGGCTTTGGGGGTGGGGGCTTCATGCTTCCTGGTGCCGGCTCACGAGCCACGGGTGAGGTGCACCAGAGACAAGCCCGGGGTCTCTTCTTCCCAGGGTGAGGAGTGTAAAAAGCTCGCTCGCTGTCCAACGCCAGCACACATGGGCCTGCGGGTTATATGCCACAAGCCTGATTTCCAGGTGAGGTGACCAAGACCCAGAAAGACCGCATGACTTCTGGGGCGCCTGGGCGGCTTAGTCGGTTAAGCGTCCGACTTTCGCTTAGGTCATGATCTCACGGTTCGTGGGTTCGAGCCCCACGTCGGGCTCTGTGCTGACTGCCAGCTCAGAGCCTGCAGCCTGTTTCAGTCTGTGACTCCCTCTCTCTCTGACCCTCCCCTGCTCACGCTGTCTCTCTCTCTCCTAGAAATAAATAAAACATTAAAAAAAAAAAAAAAAAAAGACCGCATGACTCCTAACAGAAGACAAACTGCCCACAGGCTGAACGAGGCGGGACCAGGCTGCTTGGGCACCACACACGCCCTGCGATGTAAAGGGGTGCCCTGAGCGGCCAGCTGTGCGGCACTGACCGTGCGCCAGGCACCGCTGGGAGCACCTCCCTCAGTGAGCTCTCACGACACACTGTCGCAGTCGGAATTATTATAACCCCCGTTTTGTAAATGAAGAGGCTACGGCTTTGGCTTCAGGCTGCACAGAGTAGCGGTCGGGGGGCGCGCATGTGCGGCAAGAGTCGGGCTCGTGCTAGTGAGCCCTGGGGCTTCCCTCCTTGCTCCCTCTGAGGGTCTCCCGCCTTTCCCGAGGGGCCCTGGCTCGCAGGGTGACTGCCCACCTCCAGGAGCTCCGCGGCAGTGACATGGGTCTCTCTGCGCTCCCGCACAAGTGCTCTTGTTCAAAAACGACCAGGGGCGCCTGGGTGGCTTAGTCGGTTAAGCATCCGACTTTCGCTTAGGTCATGATCTCGCGGTTCGTGGGTTCGAGCCCCGCGTCAGGCTCTGTGCTGACTGCCAGCTCAGAGCCTGGAGCCTGTTTCATTCTGTGACTCCCTCTCTCTCTAATCCTCCCCTGCTCACGCTGTCTCTCTCTCTCTCTCTCCTAGAAATAAATAAAAAACATTAAAAAAAAAAAAAACGACCAGGCAGTACTCTTCCAATAAAAGCACGATCATTTAATTTCGCTGCCATTAAATTAATAAAACTCTAGGGCCTGGCTGGTGACAATCTAATTAAACTTACCGAAAGCAGTTCAATTTTTTGGGCAGAGGTCATCGCGCTGTGGCGCAGAGATCAGCGATTAAGGTACTGAGTGCTACCTGCCCGGTCACCATCTGGCCAGGCTAACAAACATGCACTGAGAACTCACAGTGAGGTCCTATCACTCCTCCGGGAGGCAATTTGGAAAAACTTCATACGATGGAAGGTCCACACCTTGTGCACCAGAAATTGTTTCTCGTTAGGCATGTGTGCACGGTGAGGCCCACACGAGCATTCAGTGCAGCTCTGCTGGTCCTGGGGAAACCGCAGATGCCATTTCGTGCCCACGCACAGGACAGAGAGTGCTCGCGCTCTGGTACATTCATACAGTGGAATTCTTTTTGTGGTCAAAATGAGTGACTTAGAGCTTCATGTATCAAAATAGATAGATCGCCAACAATATTGAATGAAAAATACAAGATGTAGAATGACATTTTCAGCCTCACACCATCCATACAAATTTTAATATACTGAATATATACCCTCACTTTCAGTAAAAACACTAAAGCATTATTGGGACTAATTAAATATTAACATCATAATAGTTTTCACCCAGAAAGCATAAAATAGGAAGAACTGGAGAAATCTATGTGGCAGATTTGGACTCCAACTATATGACTCAGTTCTTTAAAATAAGCCCTGGAGTAACGATGCAAAATATTGTTTCTAATGGTTATGAGTGTTCAGTATTTCATTCTAAATGTTTTCTGTGATGCTTGAGATAGTTTCCGGTGTAGGAAAGAGCCTCCTGTTGAACTGAGATTTAGGACATTCAGTTCAGTCATACTAATATATGCAAGGGAGGGATAGGGAGTCAACGACAAGGAAAACAAGGCACCATATAGAAAGAACATCCTTCCATAAACAGCAAAGGAACACGGACTTAGCATGGATCCTGTCTTTCATACGAACAGACTACATATGACAACCTCTCTCCCGAGCAAAATTTACTGTCGAAATAACTCACTTTCCTGAATTATTCTCTTTATAAATGTGATGTACATAGGAACTGGCACTCCAGAGTAAGTTGTAGGGGCCAGGGAGAAATGCAAAATGATAGTGGACTTAGAGAGCTATCTTCAGTGGGGCGAAGGTGCCTGGTTGTAAACCTTTTGATTTTATTACCAGTTTAGAATTAATCTGGCTGGTTAAGTTTCAAGAAAGAAAGAAACACAGGTGGCTCTGAGCTGCTGCCAGACTTCTGATGGACTGAAGTCTTGGCTGGAGTGTGTAGCCCTCCACAGCAGGTCGGATGCTGCCTGATCCGCACTTCCTGCTCGGGAGTTTTCCCTAGCTGTCTAATAATTGCTTGAAACTCCACCTTTTCAATTTGCTTCACGTTCAGATAAATTTGGCAAAAGTCAGAGAAACAGTCAGTAGCCAAACAAACGGGAATGATGTCAGCCACCGATCACACGCTCCCAGTGGGTAAGCACTGAGCCTTCATCTGCTCTCCCAAACCTGCCACAGCGCTCAGGAAATATCCTTTGATGCTGATTTGCATGACTCCAAGGGTACCTTTAGCTCCTGCAGTGACAGAATTGCTCATGATAAAGAGTGTCGGTCCAGCTAACTTTCTCGACGTTCCCTGATTGTATCTGCAATGTTCTGATATTTGTCCAATACAGCATTCTCATTACAGTGGGCAACGTATGTCATTATTGATTATTAGAGGCCTAGTCTCTGACGCAAACAGAGGGCATGACTTTGTGCAGAAGTCGACTGTACACAGAGGTCTAAAATTATACTAGTGAGGTTTTTTTAATGTTGATTTATTTATTTTTGAGAGAGAGAGAGAGCCTCAGCAGGGGAGGGGCAGAGGGAGAGGGGGAGACAGAATCCCAAGCAGGTTCCACACCGTCAGCACAGAGCCCAATGTGGGGCTCCCTCCCATGAACCATGAGATCATGACCTGAGCTGAAATCAAGAGTCAGATGCTTAACTGACTGAGCCCCCCAGACCCCTGTTTTTTGTTTTTCTGTTTTTTAAATACCGATTTGTGACGAGGTATGGAGGAAACCCCCTGGTTCCATATCACATCTCCCTGGCACACCCTTGGTGTCGACGCAGCTGTGGTGCCAGTTCACATGAGCTCAACAGCAGGTGCGGCTTTCCTACGTTGGGCACACGCTGCCTGCCTCTCCTTTTGCTCCGGCATCTTCTCCTGCTTCAGGGAATCTCCTTGGTCCACATTTGTGCAGACCGGAAGTCAGAGGGACTCACTTCAAGCAATGGTACATAACCACTAAGGTCTGTGCTTCAGGGGACAAATCTGGAGGCCCATCTGTCCTTGGGTGTGGTTCTCTTTTGATTTTACCTGATTGGCTTTTATCTGACTCTCACACAGCAGCTTGACACTCTTTGTCAGTTTGGGCGATTTTTCAGATAATTGTTTCTCCTTTTCTTTCTTTCCCACGGGAACTCGATTTACACCCTGTCTCTTTGTGCAGTACTTGTAATATTTTTTCTGGGCTTATCTTCCAGCTTACTTCTCCTCTCCTCACCTCTTCTCAGCTAGCTGCCCTGAGACTCACCCATTGTGTTGTTAATTTTGTTATCAGGCCTTTGTGTTCCTTGGTCCTTTCTTGATACCTTCTTTATCTTTAACTTTTTTCGAACTCTTTAAATATTAACCAGACCTGATAGCATCGGTGTCTGAAACCCCTGTCTGCATCTATTGCAGCACATATTTTTCTGTTATGTGGTCTACTATTTGTGATTGAGTGTTAGACATTGTACATGTAAAAAAAAAATCTAATTTGATGCAGGACGCTGTTATCTTTCTAAAAAAAAAAAAAAAAAGAATGCACATTGCTTTTGACAAGTGGCTATGTGCAGTAGAAACTCTGGGATAATCTGACCCAACTGTGAGATCAATAGGATTTTAAACTGAGCTTTATTTTTTTTTTTTTTTAATTTTTTTTTATTTATTTCTAGGAGAGAGAGAGAGAGACAGCATGAGCAGGAGAGGGTCAGAGAGAGAGGGAGTCACAGACTGAAACAGGCTCCAGGCTCTGAGCTGGCAGTCAGCACAGAGCCCGACGCGGGGCTCGAACCCACGAACCGCGAGATCATGACCTAAGCGAAAGTCGGACGCTCAACCGACTAAGCCACCCAGGCGCCCCTAAACTGAGCTTTAGATGAGGGCTTGTCACCATCACTACCTGAGTGTAGTTATTCAGCTCTTTGGCCCCTTGCTCCCCATGTCTGTGAGGCTACTAAAATCTCTGCTCAGCTTCCAAGCTTCTCAGTCCCCTTTTAGGAAATCAGCAGAAGCCCTTGGGGGAGATTGTCTCCAAATATCAGGCTCATCAGGATGGGTTTTATATCCTCCTGGATCTCATCTTCATTGCCTTGTTATCTCTGCAATGATTTCAAACCCATTAAATATGATTTGCTCCCTTTCTTTAGTTGTTCTGGATGAGAGATTTGGTACATGTTACAAAATTATACTAGTCTGCTAATAGTCTTATTCAAAATGCAAAGGAGCTATTAATTTCATCACTGTAATTGATTTAATTCTATTTTAATGAAACAACTTTTGTGTGTGTGTGTGTATGTGTGTAAACCTCAAAAACAGTGCTAGAAGAGATAATTATTGTAGTATCTGTGTATATGTGTATGTAATCTCTCAGATTTTCTATATTCATACACATTACATCTTTGTAAAAATGCATTTTAATTAAATTTTTGGCGAGTTTGACAAATTTGCATAGAGAAACTGAATCCCATTAAAGCAATCTAGTTCATTTCTAAACATTGTGTAGCATTTAAAAAAATGTTATTTTTTCATGAGATTATTCCATTTGCTATTATATTTTTTCTATTTAAGCATCCGTTAAATGTTATGCATTGATCGACTTTTTGTCCGTATCAAATTTTACTGATTATAGCTTCCACATTATCAATGTTCTGTGCAAGCATGAGTTTTGAGGAGGCAATCCCATTTTCCATTCAGTCACTTATCAAGCTTTCAGATTTTTTTGGAAATTTGATCTCTCTGTTTGTTTTTGGATAAAAATAATGTCACTATGCACAATTTTGCCATTTTCGCTATTGCCTGTTTTCTATTTGTTGGATCTCATCCAATGATCTATAAAAGGCTGAGGCTAAATAAATGAAAGACAGAGAGCTTCTATTAAATTCTTACATGTTCCAGGATAAAATATTGAACAATTTTATGAGACAGAAGTACCAAGAAAGAAGGAGAAAGAAAAGGGAAGGGACAGATGGAGAAAAGAGGTGGAGGGAGGCTGGTAAGAAAGAGAATGGGGGAAAGTGAAGGCCGGGTTAAAACCGTCAGATGGAACTGTCATCCTCCAGCGGAGCCAGTCCCAAACCCCACTCCTTGATATGTGCATCAGGGACACTTCAACATCTTAGAGGACTTTGGTAAGTAGACCCTCCACCAGTGGTGACACGAGGCTTTGGAATCCTGCTAACCTCCATGGCCCTGTTCTTTCAGATATGGTCTCTCATAGTTTTGTAGTACAAAAATCTGATAGACATCTTTCTGACTCTTCCAGGAGTGAGCTGACTGCTTTGAAAGGTGCAGAAATGGTGGTATTACCCTGTCTTCCAAGGTGTCACCATCTCTGTACCCAAATTCACTGGCTCCTGGACCGCATGGGGATGTGATGCCCTACAAACCCATCCTGGGCATTTCTAGATTGTCCGACGTGTGCCCATCACAGATCTGGCCAGCTGTCAGCTCAGCTGCTTTGTGGCATCTGCTGTTTCTTTACTCCTTTTGGCTGACATTTTCTGTCATTTGCACCACCCTGCCCACCAGCATATTTGCCTCCCTCTGGGCAGGCGTTCGCAGAGAGGCCCGTGGCCAAGTGGCCATGCCCTATGACAGGCACATCTCCCCAGCCATCAGAAGACCAAGGATGCCCAAGATTCCATGACAAAGAGGAGGAATCCTACCTCCTGGTTTTGATAGCCACTACTGGATATCAAGGTAGCAAAATAGCTAACATTTATGGGGTTTAATATATGCATATTCATATGCATCGTCACATTTAATCCTCATTTAAATAGAGTTCCATGAGGCAGAAACTCTTGTTGATATTGTTAATCTGCAGATTAGGAAATTGAGGACTCAGAGAGATTATTTAGCTCAGTCAAGGTGACACAGAAAGAAAGTAGTAGAGCTGCCTTACTCCAAATCCAGTGCTCTTTGCATGCACACCAGAGAAAGCTCACCCCCAACATCTTCCAGAATCAAGGAAAATGCCTCTTTTATAACTAGGTTACAGGCACGTCTGAGCATGGCTGGTGAGTCAGTAAGAGGGGACAGCTCTCAAATGTCCATTTTGCAAGTTAATTTACTTGGAGTGAGGGACTTGCCCGGAACTAATGGGCACCCAGGGAGCCATTAGAAGGAGGGTGTTTGCATGATGCGATGCCTTGTAGGCTCTGGCCCCAGTCCTGTGGGGAGAAACGCCTCAGCAGGGGTTCGATTAGTGGCATGGAAGCCCGTGGAAAAAGAATGAGGATGAAGGGCACGACTTTCTTTTTTGAAGAGTGTGTTGTGTAGCCTACAGAATACAGCACCTTAAGGGTTAGCATTGCTGGGGGAATACAGGAAGACAACGATGGCAACAGTGACACTCCAGGGCCAGGAGCATGGGTCACCAGAGTGAGGCATGGCGGGGAAAAATGGCAGGCAAGTCGGTGAGTTTAGGTGAGCAACCCATGGACTTCTAGAAGTAACTTGGAGCAACCTGGAAGGTTAGGTGAAGCCAATAAAGCTTGAGTTACTACATTCTGTCATCCATGTGTGGATCTAAAGGGTGAGGAGGTCCTGATAGGCTTGAATGTTAAGAATTTTTATTGAAGCATCTTTTTAAGTCTCTGCTGATAGCTTCTGCCTTCACACAGGGACACTGGACAAAATGTAAACTCGGCTGGTGTTACTTCTCCTGCCTTACTAACAGCTGGAGGTCTGTTCTCTTGCTCTCCATCCCTTTGCAATGGGATGAGTTCTTTCCTGCAAGTCCCCACAGCCCTTCATGCCATTGGGCTTAGAGTTGGGCTGTTCCCCAGACATGTCTGAATTCTAGCGATGGATTCAACTTCAACTCATGCTACGCATGCTACCCACTTGAGTGGTAAGGTCAGCAACCTGCTATCGAACACACATTTTACTTCGGAATAAGGAATGCTCACGGACAGTGGTTCCTTCTTATAGAACAACCCAGAGTTGCTGATCTGAACGTCAAAACATTGTTCTTAGGTCAGTGCTGCCCCGTCATCTACAGCGAGGCTGCCCTACTGATATTTCATTCCACGGCACCTTTGCTTGGGTGAGAGTTGCATCTCTCTTCTGTTTTTTTTTTTTTTTTTTTTAGAGAGAGAGATAGAGAGCATGCACAAGAAGGATAGGGGCAGACACAGAGGGAGACACTGAATCGGAAGCAGGCTCCAGGCTCCAAGCTGTCAGCACAGAGCCCGACGTGGGGCTTGAACTCACGAACTGAGAGATCATGACCTGAGCCAAAGTCAGACGGTTAACTCACTGAGCCACCCAGGCGCCTGTGTTCTGTTTTTTGTGTTTGTTTGCTTAATTAACATAATTTCTGTAGAGATTGTTCTAATTTTTGTGCCCCTTGTGAAATTTTGGATACCACAACCCATTGCACAACTAGGGATAAAGATTGAAATTCCGTTCCAAGTGTGGATGACAAAAAAGGAAATTTGAGGTGTCGGAAAAGAACTTGTGATCATTATGGCTTATTTTGACATCACTGAATTGCTAAATCCATGTATTCTAAGCTTTATACTGGTTGCCAAGCCCGGTCATGATAAATGTTGGCATCCTTGATAAGGAATTTTTCTTATTTTGACACTGCTTTTTTATGTTTAAAAATCACTATAGAATATGGTACAGCTTCATTATGGGTGATCAGCAGAAAGAAATGACCATGCAGAGAGTTTGGAGTGTATGCAAGCAGGTGCCTGTGCTCTGTGGCATAGGGAACGATTTTTAGTAGCAAATGTGGAAACTTCCTGTTTATCACGTTCAACTTCAAGAACAAATAAAAAAAATATTGGGTTGTATTTTAATAGCTTGGGACACATGAGGCTGGATAGAGTTAGGTCCAGGAGAAGTACTTCTTTACTTCTTTACTTGCTAGAGGAATTTGAAATATGACCAGGGAGCCTCAAGGCCTCTAATCCTTTACAAGAGGCAAATGGTAACTACTCTCCAAGCCTAGTTTCTTAGAAATTCCTCATTTTAGAAGTCCCTCCTGCCACTCGATCCTCTCTATTCATCCCCTGGCATCATGAAGAATGGCAATACTTTAGGAGTGTATCCATTACATATTTAAGGACATTATTTACAATAATCCTCCAGCATGCTTCTCTCCCCCAGAAAACATCCTTGTGAACATTACTCAGTTTATTTTTTCTAGCATCTAACCAGAGACTGACACATGAGAGAATCGGGTCAGTTGACTGAGTATGTGAGTGAGTAAATGAATGCATGTGTGAACAAATACATCAACCTAACTTTTCTAAGGGAAAATAACTGAAAGATGAAACACATGCTGTTCTTAATACCTGAACCTCTTCAGAGAGGGGCATGCGTTCATTCAGCAAAAACTGAACACTTACTAAACACTGGGCACAATGCTGGACCCTGAAGGCCATGAGGTGGTTTACGGGCTTGGAGGTCTTTGGCATTGGCTTTGGCTGGGGCTGTCACAAGCTGTGGCCAGGACAGCAGCTGACTGCAAAGGTGCATACACGTAGGGAGACCATGAGAAGGTGGAGAAGCAAGTGTGCGAGATGCTTTGAATATATTCAGACGTGGGCAGGGGAAGTGAGGTAGGCTCCAGAGAGCACGGGGCCAGGAGAGATTTTAGTTTATTTACTGAAAAGTGGGAGATGTAGAACATACTTGAGTGCTGATGGGGAGGAACGAAGAAAACAGGGGAAGTTAAAAATGTAGGAGGAGGAAGAGAGGAAATGAGGGAGAGGTGCATGTGGTGCTTATGGGATTAGGTACAATGAGATGTTGGGAGATTGCTGACTTTATACAATAGTTTCTACCCTCCTCACAGAATAACAAGTCTGGTGAAGGTCAGAGAATTAGGGCAGAGTGACTGTGGATGTAGAAGTTTTCTAATGGCATCCGTGGGGGATAGGAGAATGGAGCAGAGTGACCGTGGGTATGAAGCCTGGCCCTACGGAAAGGTGGACAAGGTGAAGGGAACATCCACATTGGGCTTACGTTTTCTGGGTGAAGTAGAGGGTGTGATGAAGGTAAACGGGAGGGGAGTCCCACATGCTGACCGCCCGCACTGTCGGTCTGTCCGCTTTGGCGGAGTGTGTAGGGATGACACAGGGGATCGTTAGGCCCATCCCAAAGTGAGGTATCTCCAATGGACACAACGCAATGGGCCAAGGGCACTGTGACATTCCCAGGACTGTGCCTTCGCTCCAATGCCACTGCCCTGTTTAGATGGGAAGGGAAGTGGGGAGAAGCCGGAACTAAGGAAAGAGGTGGAGTGGAGCATATACTGGCGCTGCCGAGAAGAAGGAAAACAGCCGCGTGGTGGCCACAGAGCAGGGAGGGCAGGGGTCATGGCCAAGGCGTGGCCTTTTAGCACAAGTGTATTTCGGCACCCAGGGGGGCGCCTGTGGGAGGAACGACGTCGTGGGCAAAGGCAGCTAAATGTGTAAAGACATGAAGAACGGAAATCGAGCTCCTAGATGAGTTACCTGCACGGGGACCCGCACCATGCAAGGTCGCGGCTGCACTGGAGTAGGGGATGTGGAGGAGGAGGAGAGCAGGTAGGGGGAGGGCCCTGGACAGCCCCGTGCCATGGAGGTGAAGAAGAGTATGGAGCTGTGAGCCATGCGCTGGAAGAGCCAGTGTCCCCACGAGGGCGGAAGAGTCTAGACCGGGCACTGTGAACTAAGAGGAACCTATCCCCGCATCTTCTTTCTACAGTAGAAGGACAGGTGCCATGTGCCGAATCGTGTTCCTCCCCAAATTCAAATGTTGAAGGCTTAACCCCCCGTGGGATGTTATTTGGACATGAATCCCGTGGGAGCTCATCAGGATTACATGAGGTCATGGATGGGACCAGTACTCTTATAAGAAAAGACACAAGAAGATGATCATCTATAGGCCAATAAGGGAGTCCTGGCCAGAAGCATCCCTGTGGGCGCCTGGATCTTGGGCTGCCCGTCTCCGGAACCGTGAAAAAGAAATGTCTGTCGTTTGAGCCCCCCAGTCTACGGTATTTTGCTATAGCGGCCTGAGGATTAAGACAATGAACAAATAATCAGTAGCTTCCCCAAGGTCATCACTTGCGGAGTTTTAATGAAGAGCCCAATGAAGGAGGAGGGAACCAGGATCCATGGGTACATTTCTGGTGGGCGTCGTTGCCTGCGTAAGTACCCCTCACTCATTGCAGGTTCCCTGCTGTGCATATAGTGAGGCACGGAGAAGGAGGGAAGGGAGGGTTCGGAGGGAAAGGTGAAAGAAAATGATCCAGGAGTCAGAGTAACTAGTGCTATTTTCATCTGCACCCCGCCTTGCCGCTGCCATCTGCCATGGATAATAATGCTCACCACCCACCTACTTTACCGGTTGTTGGGAAAGTGTGTTAGAAATAATGACTTTGATCTTCTCCGATAAAGGGGTCATGTTTGCACAAAACACTGTATTAGCTCTATCACGGTGAAAATGGCTTTTGCTTTCAATAAGGCCAGAATTGTTAAAGGTAGAAAAGTCTGCGTGGAATGAATTATGCATTTAGGTGCCTCTTAACGTGACTGAAAAGAACCCCAGTGTAATGCCCCCACCGAGGAGCAAGCGGACTCTGGAAATGCATCCCTGAGCCATATGATGCTGGGCTAGTTTTGCACCGCAAGCGAGGAGAGGGGGGTCTGCTAGCGGCTTCCTTAGAGTCACGCAGTCACTACTTGGGGAGTGAGCAGAGGAAAGACACCGAGGCTTTGCAAATAACCGCTCTGTTCCTTCCGGAAGGGCTTTCCTTCTGGAACACACTTTAAGCTGGTTTCAGGGGAAACGTCAAGCAGCTTCACTGGGGTGTCCCCTGGCGGCGCTGGGTGAGCTCAGGACAGACATGAAACCACGGCTCCTCAGCGTGCTGCAGACAGACCCCCTCCCCGCCTGCCGTGAGCTGGTGGTTCTCACCACTAGTCACACCTCGGAGCGAGGCCTTCCCTCCCTGGGGCGGCTGGCTGACTGCGAGTCTTTACCTGGGAGGCAATTACACACCAGCCTGCAAGTCATTGCGAACCCCTTTGATCACATGGTCACCGAGCAACATAGTGAGGGACTCCAATCCCTAGAGAAGGCCCAGTGCTTGTCTGCAGGGCTGAGGAAACAAAGCTCTGCTCATTTAGATTTTAATTATCTTTGGGTCAGTCTTAGTGACAGAATAGATAGATGTTAAATTATCTTTGGACGTCTTGGTCTGTTTAGACTGCTAACAGTCTAACACACAGTCTTAGGCTGTTTACACTGGGGGGTTTATTAACTCTGTGGTCCACAGCCAGAAGTCCAAGGTCAAGGTATCAGCAGATTCAGTGTCTGGTGAGAACTTCTTTCCTGGTTCATAGATGCCATCTTCTCTCTGTGTCCTCACATGGCCGGAGGGGGTAGGGGGCTCTCCAGGGTCTCTCTTACAAGGACACCACTGCATTCATGGGGGCTCCACCCTCATGGCCTTATCACCTCCCAAAGACCCCACCTCCTAACCCATCGCCAGGAGGGCTAGGGGTCAGCATGTGACCTGGGAGGACACAAACAGTCAGTCCATGGCAAGAACCAAGTCATGAAACTCTTAGAATCCCCAGAGCCGCAGACTTTCCACAGTGGAGGTTCAAGGTTCAGGAGTAGCATGAAGCCAGCAGGGATTTGTCCCGGGTTAGAGGCTTGCCGGTGGCCGGGGCTGGCGAAGTAGTCTCTGCCTCTGATACCTGGACTGAGGCTGCGGTGCACAGTCAGAAAGGAGGGTCCTAAGCAGGCTGGAACCCCTCCAGCTTTCCTTTCTGCACTAAAGCTTTCTACCATTCGACATAATCTACTTAACATATTTATTACCCATTGACTGTCTCCTCCATTAGCATGTAAGCTCTGTGACATAAAGGATTTTTTTTCTTGGGGAGCCTGGTTGAGCGCCTGACTTCAGCTCAGGTCATGATCTCATGGTTCATGAGTATGAGCCCCGTGTCGGGCTCTGTGCCGACAGCTGGGAGCCTGGAGCCTGCCTTGGATTCTTTGTCTCCCTCTCTGCCCCTCCCTGTTCACACACACACACACACACACACACACACTCTCTCTCTCTCTCTCTCTCTTCTCACTCTTTCTCTCGCTCTCAAATAAACTTTAAGACAATATTTAATAATTTTAAAATATAAAAAATATTTTCTTTTGCTCCATGATGTGTCTCACACATCTTGAACAGTGCCTGGAGCACTGTTGGTACCCAATAAATCTTTGTTAGATCAATCAATGGACAAATGAATGCATCTATAAGTGTATTTAATAAGACAACTTTTTATTTTTATTTTTTTTTAATGTTTTATTTATTTCTAGGAGAGAGAGAGAGAGACAGTGTGAGCAGGGGAGGGTCAGAGAGAGAGGGAGTCACAGACTGAAACAGGCTCCAGGCTCTGAGCTGGCAGTCAGCACAGAGCCCGATGCGGGGCTCGAACCCACGAACCGCGAGATCATGACCTAAGCGAAAGTCAGACGCTCAACCGACTAAGCCACCCAGGCACCCCGAATAAGACAACTTTTTAAATGTACAATGATATAAAAGTATATGCTGCATAAAGAAAAGATAAAATAAATCCAATTTTAACATTACAACATTTTATTCTAAGGCTATGAGTGGCAGAGATTTATATATTGTTGAATATATATATATATGGTATAGAATATGTAAATCTAAGTACGACATATGTAGATTTTGATGGATTTTAATCCTTATAGTAAGTCTGTGGCATGGTTTCTGTGGGCTCTGTTTTACCGATTAGGAAACAAAGACTCAAATAATTTATGTACTTAACCTTAAGCATAGTTTTCAGTGATAAAGTGAAAGTGAACTGTTATTTCTGTATTTCAAAAGTGGGGTTTTTGTGTAAACCAATTAAATAGGACTTTTTTTTTTTGGTATGGGAGTGTCTAATGTACTGAATTTAAATATAAAGAAAAAAATGAAGCAATTTTGATAGCTAAGGAAAATCTAGAGTTTAAGAATGAATTTTTAGGGGCGCCTGGGTGGCTTAGTCGGTTAAGTGTCCGACTTTCGCTTAGGTCATGATCTCGTGGTTCATGGTTTCGAGCCCCACATCGGGCTCTGTGCTGACTGCCAGCTCAGAGCTTGGAGCCTGTTTCAGAGTCTGTGACTACCTCTCTCTCTGACCCTCCCTTGCTCACGCTCTCTCTCTCTCTCCTAGAAATAAATAAAAGATTTAAAAAATTTTAAAAAAAGAATGAATTTTTAATTTTATAATTGCTAGAAATATGACTTCTAAATTTCAGATTCAAAAGTCCCTTTGAATTTCATTTTAACCTGAGAATCTTTAACTCATGAAAACATTCAAAAACTAGAACACTATTATCTGCTCTTTCTAACAAAGAAAGCAGGAAGTACCATTTTAAAAAGTCAAGTCAAAGAAATATTCACACCGCATTTAGGAATCCATAAATCCTTAATTTTTTATCTTTTTAAAAAATGAGTTTGCTTTTATGGAAATGAAGTAACCACTAAATGCCAAATTGATTTCTACATGGTTTACTGTTGATTTATTTTTAATAATTGTTTCATCTTCTGAAAAGCTCATGCCAAAAATGTGGAAAATGCATTTTCTAATAAATTATATAGAAATAAAGTATATTTGGATACTTTCTACATTATGTACTTTCCAGAACAATTTATGCTTAAACTTAGACTCTTGTAAATTGGTAAGAACTGTCCAGATTATTTGTTTTATCAAGTCTCAGTGCTTCTGGAAAACCCCCTTAAACCATGAGCAGCCTTTCAGCAGCACAGAGGAAGGGCACCAGGCACGCGTGCACAGACCACTCACTCGGAGCAAACGCGCTTTGCTAAAGTGTGACCTACATTCTTTTCTTCAGAAGTGTCCAGGCCAGGAAACTAAAGAGGGTTGCTGAGCTTGGAAAATGGTGGATCCAAGCACAACAGATAGTCAGAAAACGGAGAGAAACGCCAGTTTCGAAGAGGAGCCCACCAGAGAGCAATTCGGGAGAACAAAGTATCGGCCGCTCCACAAGGAGATGAAAGAGAAGAGAATAATTGTTCCACTGGGGACGCCAGATGGTCTAGTACCAAGGTGCTCAGGTATGTTTGTGCCATGGAACCCTTCCTCTGTGAGCTGTCCTGACCACACGAAACACGGGCAAGAGAGGAAACTGGTTTTTCTCTCCCTCCTCCGTCCCCCCCATCCTTCCTCCCTTCTTCCTCTCCTTTCTCTCTAGACTAAGTTGTTTTCTACGCTCGAGCTTCTAACCTTCCGTTGTTATTTATTGCCCATTGATGTCAGGCTCTATGGATGGAAAGTACCATCCTCCATCAAGCTCGGCCTCTAGATTTCCTCCAGATCATCTCATATCTACACTCTAAAACACAGCCATGATTCACATGGGCGAGTAGTTACTTGCATACACACAGCAGATTCCAAACAGCAAATGCAGGACTGAGGGAAACAACAAATCAGCATGAGGCACCACAGTCACAACTGCAGCCGAGGATGCACTAATGAATGCCCAGGTCGGTGGGGAGAACTCCGGAGAAACAGGATATTTGCATAACCTCAAGTATCTCCCGGCAAATAGTTCCTAAATGCTGTTGTAATTCTAACGTTTGTCCCCACATCCCTCTCCCTTGTCTCCAGGAGGTGGAGCCTCACGCAGTGACTCCAACAAACAGAACTTGGAGAAGGAAACAAACACCGTGAGTCTACGCCCCCTTCGCCAGTGAGGTCGCCAGCACCACGCATCTGCAGAGTTGATTCTCTGTATGCTGAACACTGCTCCGTGAGAAGGGCTGTCTGCACTTCTGAGGGTTTCTTCCCCCAACACAAACCTTGGTCCAGCGAGAAGACAGCAGACATATCCAAACTGTGGGATGTCTCAAAACCTCAGACCAGCACTGCCCCACACTGTCAGGGTCATCAAAAACAGAGGGGGTCTCATGAGAAATCATCACAAATCAAAGGAAACCCAATGACTGAACACCTGTAATGAGTGGACTGGTCTCTGGAACATCAAAAGAACATCAGTGAGGAAGTGATGTGGTCCTAGGTCTGCAGTTTAGAGCTCTAGACAACGTTAGTTCCTTAGTGTTGATCAATGGACTGTGGTCAGGTGAGGTGTTAACATCATGAGGGAATGTGGTATATCCATACAATGGAATACTATTTAGCCTTAAAAAGGAAAGAAATTCTGGCACATTCTACAGCACGGATGAACCTGGAGGATATTACGCTAAGAGAAATAAGCCAGACACACACAGACACACGCACACACACACGGACACACACACAAATACTATATGATTCTGCTTATATGAGATACCTAGTGTTTAGATTTGTGTAACAGAAAGTAGCATCCTGTACACCAGTGGTTGGGGGGTTTGGGAGAAAGGAATGGAGGGTGTCTTTTAATGGGTTCAGAGCTTCAGTTTTGCAAGAGGAAAAATGTCTACAGATGTCTTATACTATAATGTACCTTTAGTCAACATTACTGAAGGGTACACTCAACAGGGGTACAGACAGTGAATTTACATTGTGTTCTTTTTTATGACACACAAATTAAAACAAAAAAGAGAGTATCCCATGAACCGTGAGATCATGACCTGAACCGAAGTTGGACGCTTAACTGACTGAGCCACCCAGGCTCCCCTCTCTTTCCAAGTTTAAAAAGTTCTGCAGTTCTCTTGTTCTCCTCCAGAGCTCTATACCGTACACGATATACAAATACAAATCTTGGAGATAAAGTGTCCCACCTTCTCAGTAGGAAGAAGAACACATTGTCTGCCTTGGGTTCCTGTTCAGTCCTTTATGTTCCTGAATAATGACCGCAGCAAAATACTCTTTATCTGTGCTCGGTCTGCAGCTGCATCTTGTGTTCGGTGCTTTGGGGATGTGCTGTTCTCTTCAACAACGCTGACTCTGCCTTCTTGTGAACAGACTGTCACACCTGCGGCACCTCCCGTGCTGATGCGTGTTCCAGACGTTTCCTGTTTTTCCTCGTTGCTCTGTGGTCCTTCTTTTGCTATGGCCAGCGCACCCTTCCATCTCCAATCCCATCACCCAAGGAGGCATGGACTCTAATGGGTTCCTCCTTTGTCTTTTTCTTTCTTTCTTTTTAATGTTTACTCATTTTTGAGAGAGACAGAGACACTGTGAGCAGGGGAGGGGCAGAGGGAGAAGGAGACGGAGAATCTGAAGCAGGCTCCAGGCTCCGAGCTGTCAGCACAGAGCCCGACGCGGGGCTCAAACTCATAAACCATGAGATCGTGACCTGAGCTGAAGTCAGACATTCAACCGACGGAGCTGCCCAGAGGCCCCAGGGTTTCTCCTTTTTGAAGGAAGATGTGTAATCTGGAATCACCAGCAGCTTTCAGTGCTTTGGGGCATATAAATGACAGCAATGCAGATACAACATGAAAATAACCATGTATTTCCTACATGCCCACAAAGAAATAACCACAAAGAGACCAAAGTGTCGGTAGTTGGGCTAGCTAAATAAAACCATGCCATCTTCCTGTTTCTCCCACGTATTGAATTTTCGAATTGCTGACTGTTTGGTGTCCGGGAGCTAGGGTGCTCCCCCTGCCTGTCCTCGGGAGCTGGCGCTGATGTCCCACCAGGGCCTGGGGGTGACCTGGGGCTGTGGGAGTCCTTCCCTCGCGTGGCCAGCGGGTAGCCAGTTCCGTACACCTGACTGCCTTGGTCGCCCTGCACACTCCTGGTGGCTGCCATGTCCACCTGTGTTTGGTCACCGTCAGGACACAGGTGGTGTCCCCTACCACCCCTCGTCCCACGACCTCTCCATCCCACTCAAATCCTAGCCAGCCTCCTCGGGAGCCACAGCAGTCTTCCTAACAGGAAAATTTGGTCTGGTCAATCCCCTTCTTCAAATGTCCCTCCGAGGTCCCTTAATCTTTTCCCAGGACTGGCGGAGACACCCACATGTTCCCCCTAAGCTAGTAATCTTGCCGCCTCACCTCTGTGTCCTGTGAAATCGCTCAGCATCTGCTTAATGAGGGCGAGAGAAACCGTGGCTGGTTTTTGTTTTTGTTTTTGCTTTTGTTTTTTTAACAAAGATCATTGCTGCTCCGAATACAGTAAGGGATTCATGACGCACACGGAATGTTAGCACAGTGATCATCTTACGCTGAACTGTGTGTTCTTCTGTAGCATTCCTCTACTCAGCACAGCACCCACCACCTTTCTTTAGTGTCCCGTTTTAGATTTTATTTTCATCCGTGGCATGCCCTGCAGCTGTGCAAACGAGGCATCACCCAGATGCTGCAGACACCTCGGTCTGTGCTGGCCGTGGCTGGGTTGGTAAAGTGGACACCGGGGGCTGCTATGCCAGGTCACTGCTTTGCGTGTCCGCACGTTTCATCAGCTTTGCACGGCATGCAATGGAGGAAACTGGAATGAGTTGGCACCTGTCCCCACCTTCTCCCGAAGATTGTTTCCCGGAGCAGCTGCCACACTGGCCCCCCTGTAATCTGCCTGCAGCCTTTGGGATAAGCCCCGACTCCTGAGCGGGGAATGAGCCAGCTTCGTGTCTTCCCGGCTTTCCTGCACCCGTTGTGCTCTGCCTGAGGCCTCAACGAGACCCACGCGCTCAAGCTCCTGCCACAGCCGCCCTCACCGGAGCCCTGATCCATCCTGATGAGTCCTGAGAATGTCCCACTAATGCTGCGTAACCCAGGGAGGCTTAGTGGCAGGGCCACATCATGACACGTGCAGAGGGGAGGTGACCAGCAAGGAGCGGGGATGCACAGCATCAATGCTGCAGGGAGCTTGGCCATGAGTACCCTGCACCCTCCTCCTCCCGCCCCCACGTCTCCTGCCCCCATCTCCCCTGGGGACGCCCCCGTGGCTGAGGACAGCACAGGACGGAGAAGGAGGTGGAGTCTATCTGCAGTGCAAACATCACCATCACGTTTCACATCCAGTGTAATCTCCGTGACACCTGTTGTGTTTCCACCAGCAGCAAGCACCCTCTCCACGCCCTTTCTGTCACTGCAGCTTATGCAGTGGGCTCTGCGATCTCTCCCTTGTCAGCCTTCTTCCTGCATGGTAAGTTCCTGGAGGGGAGGGCTGTGCCTTGTGAACCCTTGGCTTTCAGGGTCCCTGATCTAGTCCCGTGCCATCAGACCACTGCTTCAGGGCCTGGGGCCCCCATATTTGAAGCTAGAAAAGACTACACCGTAAAGTGGATATTTTAATAGAAGCGAAGGAATTCTTTACTGTAAAAAAAAAACAGGTTTGAAAACAAGCTTTATGAGCTATCATAGAAAAGTACCAAAAATAATTTGTATATAGAATCACTTCTTTTGTTGCTGAAAATTACTTTCACACACCCCCCTTCTTAATATTTCAGATCCATACGGGATGCTCACCTCTTACCACTCTGTGCCCATGTATTATTCTCAACAAATAGTTCCCCACGTTTCTTCCCATTGAGTCTAGACTGGCTTACTTCCTGGCTCCTTTATGGTGTATCCACATGGCCTCATATGATGAAATTCATTATGATTCATTAAATTTGCTCATAAAAAGAGCTTGATATCCCCTGGGGCAAGTTCATTAAAGAGAATCTCTTTGGTTCAATTATGAATCATTTTTCCCCGTATCCAAAGGCATCTCCTAAGATGTAACCATGGGTGAGGGGGCCTCACGTGGCAGATCTGGGAATCCAGCAGCCAAAAATGCAGGGCCTGTGCAGCAATTTCTGAATAAAAATATCACCGTGGGAGAGGGAGCACCATATGGCTGTCTGGTGGTGCTCTGTGCTCCACGTCAACTGAATTTCCAAGGACTGACTTGCACAGAAGGTAATTATGCCCTTGCACACAGTGCAGGGATGTACCACGCGGGGAGCCTGAGACGCTGGTGCCGCACTTGCCCGTAGATCAGCCGTGTCTGCTCTGTTATCGCTCCTTGAAGCATTGTGGACACTTCCCTCCTGAAAGCCGTCTGTTTGGAAGATAACAATTTAGATCTAAGACATTTCTCCTGGAGCCCTGTTTCCTCCACAATGAAAGGGACTCCCCCCTTTGGGCAGGTGTTTTCGCTGCTCTTTCCATCTCATGGTCTGTCCACACACAGAGAGTGAGGAGGGACACTTGCCGGGTTGCTTCCCGGAGGGGTGTGGCGGTGCCATGAATCCTGGTTTCTACAAGCCGCATGTCCACCGAATGGGAAGGAGGAGCTGGTTTGGGGACACGCTTCACGAGAGGCTCTCTGGGTGCGACGCGCATGCCATTTCTGCGGCTCGTCTCCACTCCAGACGATGCGTAGCCCTGATGATGTTTTCACACTCTGTGGAAAACGTGCCGTCTGCCCCTTGCCAAATGTGTCGCATTACTGAATCAGAAGGTTATTTATTCATCCGATTTAGCGGCCTGTGGCTGCCAGCCCCACGGCAGGATGCTGCAGCGGAGGTGGGGGGCCGTGTGCTGGGGGGG
Source organism: Hyaena hyaena (assembly GCF_003009895.1). Classification (NCBI taxonomy): domain Eukaryota; kingdom Metazoa; phylum Chordata; class Mammalia; order Carnivora; family Hyaenidae; genus Hyaena; species Hyaena hyaena. Next base: position 186,526 of record NW_024080806.1, read on the forward strand.
GGGGGGCAGACGGGCACCAGAGATGCTGTTCAGAGAGACAGGTGCGGGTGCCGGATGTGGGGCCAGAGCCCCAGGGCGGTGAGCGCTGCCCCCTCGAGGCGCCGAGCAGAGGGCCTGGGAGGGAACAGCCCCTTCCCGCTCTTCTGTCTGCTCTTCTGTCTCTGCTCAATGTGGTGAGGTGGGGGGGGGGGTGCATCCTCTGTCTTCCCAGCTCAGATCTGCGGCCCAGGTAGAAAAGGCCACAGCCGGAGAGGCTGGGAGGGGGTTGGTTAATAATTCAGCCCTAGTTGCAGACTTCGAGTGCAGCAAAAGTGGAATAAATGGCCAAGAGACCTCACCAGAAAGACGCGTCAGTAAGAGCCATGCGAGGACCTCGCTGTGACACCATCTCAGGGCTTGCGTCACGGGGCCGGCCCCGCTCCTCCTAAAAATGAGTTACCTATACGTGTTTTCTAAATAAATTAAGCTATTTTCTCTCTTAATATTCTTTACAAAAAATCTAACAGCTTTATTGAGATATCACTGACCTATAAAATTGTATGTATTTAAGGTATAAAACGTGGTATTTGATAATTGCATATAATGTGACATGATCACCACAAGGAGATAATTAACACACCCATTACCTCACATCGTTACCGTGTGTGTGTGTGTGTGTGTGTGTGTGTGTGTGTGTGTTATAAGAAGACTCCACTTAAGGTCTTCAAGCACACACTTAGTGTTGTTAACTGGAGTCACCAGGCAGGACGTTACGTCCAGAACTTACTACGTGACACCCGGGATTCTGTCCCCATTTCCCCACCCTCAGCCCCGGACTCTCTGCTTCGGGGCCTTTGTTCCAGACCCGCCTCTAAGCGAGATCCTGCAGTGTTAGCGCTTCTGCGTCTGGCTTACTTCACTCGGCCTCATGTCCTCTGGCTCTGCTCACACTGTCACAAGTGACAGGATTTTCTTGTTTTTTAACCTTTAATAAACCTTGAGATTGTGAAATGAGAGGGTTGGGGCCGAGGAATGATTATCTTTGATCCGATGAACTTTTATAGATGCTATTGCTGTCATTCCCTTGGCCAGTCCCTTGGCCAGCTTGTGAGGTGATTAATTTTTACACTCTGCATTCAGAAATAATTACAGAGTAAGAGGAAGTTGTAAAAATAGTTTTGGACACTCTCAGGTACCCTTGACCCACCTTCTCCCCAGCCATGACATAATCTTACAAGAGTGCAGTTCAAGTTCAAACACGGGTCAGTGACACGGCTGATGGCTGGGAGTCAGACCAGGAAAACCTTATGCACTGCCCCCCATTTTCACATGTGCGCACGTGTGTGGTGGGGACGGCCATGCAGCTTTATGCCATGAACGGATTTCTGTACTCACCGCCCTGATCAAACTGCGGAGTCTTTTCACGCTCTGCACAGAAGAGCTCTCACTAGCCGCCCCTTGGCCCTTGGTCCCAGAACCCAGCATCCCCTCCCCCCGGTCCCTCGGCAACCACTAACTTCTTCTCCATCTCTAGGGCCATTGTGAGAGTGTTTACAAAACAGGACCGTGCAGCACGGCACCTTTGGAGGTTGACATTTTCCACCGAGCATAATGCCTTAGGGTCCGTCCAGGCTGTTGTGTGTATCCCCGTGTTCCTTTTTAGTGCTAACCAGCATTCCAACCAAGGAGGGGCCACAGTTGGGTAAACTTTCACGCGCTGAGAAAAACTGAGGTTGCTTCTAGTTGCTGTTGGTGTTGTTTTCTATTATGGAGAAAACTGCCATCAGCCTCCATGGATAGGTATTTTGTGCCCGGAAGTTTTGGTTTCCCCGGGGCAGATGCCCAAGAGCAGAATTGCTGGGTTGTAGGGATCGGGCCTCAGGTTACAGGGAAGCGCCTCCCAGAGTAGCCACACCAGGGTCCTTCCAGCAGCACTGAGCGAGGGGTCAGCCTCTCTGCATCCTCGCCAGAGCTTGGTGCTACAACACCTGCTATTTGAGGTGTCCTCCTCGGTCACAACGAGTGGCATCTCACTGTGCTCTCCGTTTGTATGTCCCTAGAGGCTAATGGTGTCAAGCACCATTTCATGTGCCTATTTACCAGCACTATCTCCTGTGTACATCTTTGCCTGCTTCCTTACTGAGTTATTTGTAATTTTACTGCCGAGACTTAACTATGAGGCTTTACTTCGTACCTTCTGGATACATTATTTCATGCATTCTCTCTCGGGTATGGGTACGTGGTTTGCAAACTGTATCCCCCCAGCCCGAGTTTTATCTCAGCATGAAAGTTTTTAATGTTGATGATATCCACTTTATCAGTTTTGGGGGGGGGGGAGTTTCATGCTGTGTAGTCAGGCCTAAAAGCTCTGTCCCCAGACCTGGATTCTGACGACAATATTCTATTTTTATTTCTTCAGGTCTTACAGTTTTATGTTTACACTTAAGTCAATAATCCATTGAAAAAAATGTTTTATGCAATGTGAAGTTCGAGGCAAGCTCCCCCCCCATGTGTACGTAATAGTTCCAGCACTATTTTTTCAGTGTCTTATCATTTTATTTTATTTTAAAATTTTATCTATTTATTTGTTTTTTAATTTACATCCGAGTTAGTTAGCTTATGGTGCGATAACGATTTCAGGAATAGATTCCAGTAGTTCATCTCCTAAGTACAACACCCAGTGCACATCCCAACAAGTGTCCTCCTTAATGCCCCTCACCCATTTAGCCCACCTCCCCTCCCACAAACCCTCCAGAAACCCTCAGATTGTTTTCTGTATTTAACAGTCTCTCATGTTTTGTCTCCCTCCTTGTTTTTATATTATTTTTGCTTCCTTTCCCTTATGTTCATCTGTTTTGTATCTTATAAGTGAAATCATATGATATTTGTCTGTCTCTGACTAATTTCACTTAGCCGTGTACCCTCTAGTTCTATTCACATTGTTGCAAATGGCAAGATTTCATTCTTTTTGATTGCTGAGTAATACTCCATTATATATATATACACTACATCTTCTTTATCCATTCATCCGTCAATGGACATTTGGGATCTTTCCAGACTTTGGCTATAGTCATTAGTGATGTATAAACACTGGGGTGCATGTGCTCCTTCAAGTCTATAGTTTTGTATCCCTTGGATAAATATCTAGTAGTGCAACTGCTGGGTCATAAGGTAGTTCTATTTTTAACTTCTTGAGGAAGCTTCACACTGTTTCTTAGAGCACCTGCACCAGTTTGCATTCCCACTAGCAGTGCAAAAGAGAGCCTCTTTCTCCACATCCTCGCCAACCTCTGTAGTTGCCTGAGTTGTTAATTTTAGCCATTCTGACTGGTGGAAAGTGGTATCTCATTGTGGTTTTGATTTGTATTTCCCTGATGATGAGTGATGTTGACCATTCTTTCATGTGTCTGTTAGCCATCTGGACGTTTTCTTTGGAAAAATGTCTATTCGTGTCTTTTGCCCATCTTTTCACTGGATTATTTGATTTTGGGGTGTTAAGTTTGATAAGTTCTTTAGAGATTTTGGATACCAACCCTTTATCTGATATGTCATTTGTAAATATCTTCTCCCATTCCATCAGTTGCCTTTAGTTTTGCTGATTGTTTCCTTCACTGTCCAGCACCATTCTGTTTTAATTACAGTAAAAAAAAAAAAAAACACATGACATAAAATTCAACCATCTTTCCATTTTCAGGTGTGAAGTTCAGTGGTACTGAGCACATTCACATAGATGTGCAGCTGCCCCCACTGTCTGCACAATACTTTCATCTTCCCAAACTGAAACTCTGTGCCCCTTGAAGAAAGTGTTCCCCATTTCCTCCACCTCCCAGCCTGGGGTGGAGACAGTTCCATTTTCTGTCTCTAAGAATGTGACTGCTCAGGAATCTCATAGGGGTGGAAACATACAGTATTTTCCCCATTGTGACTTGCATACTTTACCCAGCATAATGTCCTCCAAGTTTAGCCATATTGTAGCATATGTCAGAATGTCCTTCTTTCTTAACACTGAATAATATTCCATTGTGTGTATGGACCCCATTTTCTTTATCCAAAAGAATAGAACGAAGGGTCTGGAAGAGATATTTGCATACCCGTGTTTATAGCAGCATCACTCACAATGGCCAAGATGTAAAACCCACTCAAAGGTTCTATACCATTTTTGAAATACTGTCCTTCCTGAAGAGATACTCAACATCACTGATCATCAGGGAAACATAAATCAAAACCACGATGAGGTATCACCTTACACCAGTCAGAATGGCTAAAATTAACAACCCTGGAAACAACAGGTGTTGGCAAGGGTGTAGAGAAAGGGAAACCCTCGTGCACTGTTGGTGGGAATGAAAAGCAGTATGGAGGTTCCTCAAAAAACTAAAAATAGTTGTGGTGCCTGGGTGGCTCAATTCGTTACACGTCCAATGGCTCAGGTCGTGATCTCTCAGTTCATGAGTTCTAGCCCCTCATCAGGCCCTTTGCTGACAGCTCAGAGCTTGGAGCTTGCTTTAGATTCTCTGTCTCCCTCTCTTTCTGCCCCTCCCCAACTTACACTCTGTCGCTCTCTCAAAAATAAACATTAAAAATTTTTAAAAAGAAACTAAAAATAGAACTACCCTATGATCCAGTGATTGTACTATTAGGTATTTACCCAAAGGATATAAAAGTACAGATTTGAAGGGGCACATGTACCCCAGTATTTATAGCAGCATTATCAACAATAGTCAAATAATGGAAACAGCCCAAGCGGCTCTCCGCTGATGAATGGATAAAGAGGAATATTACTCAGCTATAAAAAAGAATGAAATGTTGCCATTTGCACTGACGCGGATGGAACCAAAGAGCATAACGCTTAGTGAAACAAGTCAGTCTGATAAAGGCAAACACCATATGATTTCACTCCTATGTGGAATTTAAGAAACAAAATAGACAAACATTGGTGGGAAAAAGAGAGAGGCAGGCCATCAAACGGACTGTCAACGGCAGAGAACAAACTGAAGGTTGCTGGAGGAGGGCGGATGGGGGATGGGCATGATGGGTGATGAGTACTTGTGATGAGCACTGGGTGTTTTAGGTAAGTGGTGAGTAGCTGAGTTCTACACCTGAAACTAATATTACACCATATGTTAACTAACTGGAATTTAAATAAAAACTTGAAAAAAAATACGATAAAAGAAAATGTATCTTTCCTCCATTAAGTTGCTTCGGTGTATCTGTGTGGGTTTACTTGGCGTTCTCCACTCCACGCCATTGCTGTCTCTGCCCATCCCTCTGGCCACACTGAATCTGCAGCTGGTCAGTGAGTCTCAAGTTGGAGTGATGTGCACCACCTCACTCTTCTTCAAAATTGTCTTAACTGCTCTGGTTTCTTTATCTTTTCATGTTAGCTTTAGAATAAACTTGTCCAGATCTACTCAGTGTTGTGTTGGGATTAGGAATTGCAGAGATAATTTTGGGGCAACATGGTATCTTTCCCAGGTTGATTCTTCCAGTCCTTGAACACAGCATGGTTTCCCCCTTGTTTAGGTTGTCTTTGGTTTGTAATATGATTCTGAATTACACAGAGCTCTTCTGTTTTCGTAGGTAGGCTGTAATTCAGGAAATCCTCAGTAATGGCCTTGGAATTGTGTATGGGGGTAAGCTGGAACCAGCTCACTGAACTCACGAGGGCCAATTGTACACATTCCTTCCCAATTCTGAGGTCAGTGATGTTGCCATGGTAGCTTGAGCTTGGCTATGGACAGTGGACAGAAAACAGTGGACAAGTGCTTTTTTTTCTTCCCTTTCTCTCCCACCTCTTTTTGGAGTGCTTTGCTAAAGGAGGGTGAGAGACTAAATTCAGGAGTATCCCTTTGGCGGAAAATCATCTTAGATTCAGACACCAGATTAATTTGAACCAAAAGGTCTCTCTAGCATGTAACCATATTATGTTAGGAATTCTTGAGTTCAGATGGCCAAAGACTTCACTTAAATGTGTATTCACTTCGGAAGTGGCAATTTGTTAGAAAGATTTGTAATTACAGAAGGGCAAATGGATCCTAGTAAAGATGTAGCCACAATTACTCATCCTGTCCCTCATCAAATGAAACCTTAATCATAGTCCTATTGATTGTCAAATGCAATCCTGTCGGCTAAAATTAGATCTTGCGATATTAACGCACATTGAGCTATTTGGTCATTTAGGTAGTAATTTTGATCCCGACGGGTCTGGAAGTGGAGGGATTTGCTCATCTGGTGAGAGAAGGTAAGCTGCCACACTCCCTCTGCTCCTGCGGCAAGCCCGTGAGCACTTGGCTCACAGAGAACAGACCTAATGATTCGGAATCAGCCGTCCACCCCTGCGTTCTTACTCAAGATAGGATGTCCCTTTGGTCTTTGACTTTAATAAACCTTTTCATTCCTTTTTATTATTTTTTATTATTGCAACAGTGATGCTATAATTCCAAAATATGTTCAGAGCTTTCAAAATATTAGGAGAGACTAACAGGGTACTCTGGGCTCTTACTTCAAGGATCCAGAGACACTATTAACATTTGCATCCTTCAGCCTTCTGGTCTTCCTGCTCCATGCCAGGTTGTAATTATTCCACTGTCTTCTTTTCCCCTTTATTGCTAGGTTTACTCCCAGAAATATGACCTTGTTTTTTTCACTTAGCCACATTTGCAGATACCATTCTTTGTCATAAAATGATGTTACATGTGAACATCGAGAAATACAGTAATAGGAGCAAATATGCGAAGTGTGAACAAGAAACAATGAATATATTCTCTCCCTGTGCCTGACAATAAAAGAAGAGGATGTTGAATTAAAATGTAGTAGGAAAGGCTATCACAAGATTTGGGCAAAGAATTCTCTGAGGCTATGATTCTGTTTAAGACACAAGAAGCATCTGGATTAAAAATTTAAGAAGTGAGAGGCAGAATGAAGGGCTTGCGTGGAGCTAGGGGGAGCTGCAGAATCTTTGTTTGGAAGTGTTTATCATGACAAATAATTTATCATGATAGATCAGGAGGTAACCAGTCTGTCTTGGACGTGCCTAATACAATGCAGCCTGGGGGCTGGAGAGGAAACCAGACAGCCTTTCAATGTCCCTCCAAACCTGTGATTCTGTGATTAGTTGAATAATTGATGCTCTAAATTGTAATTATTTTTCCCCTTCAGGGTAGACAGTATGCATAAAGGCGATTGTGGAGAAATATGTGTTACACATGCTCCAGTGGGTCATTGAGGTGTTGGGATTTGCCTGCTTACAACTGTTGTGAGTCAGTTTATGTGGTTAAGCAACTTATTTCAGATAGCATCATCAGTGGCACCCCTACCAGCCTGCCTTTAACCAATCCACAGTGCTTTTCTCATTCTTTTCTCCCCAGTTTTCTTGAGAAACAATGGCTCGTGGAGAAAGACAGATATTTCCATCCTCCATTGGATTCTCCTTGGTAATTTATGGATTACAATATTAAAATTTTACAGAGTCTTTTGTAATTATTGTCTTAATCCAGTAAAAACAGTGTCTGAAGAGAACAATTTCCCCAGGACACAGCGAAGTACTTGGCCATGAACTGACGATGGAGACGAAGCCGGCCTGGACTTCACGACACATCTGCCCGACACCCAACCTCTCTCTGCCTCAAGACGGCCCATCACATGGGCTGTGTTCCTACTCATTTTGTTCAATCTTTATTTATAGTTGAGGACCCTCCATTTCCCCGTTGAAATACATGAGTTGTTATGGAAACGTGATGGCCCCCATGCGGATGGAGTGTGTGGACATCTACGGTTGCAGCGATTGGGAAGCCGAGCGTCCTGGCTGGAGAAATACCCACAGGGCCAGGGGGAAGCGTGACACGACGTGTCACACAGCTGCCGGGAGGGCCACAGTGCTGCCAGATTAGAAGTTCCAGAACACAGAACAGAAGCCCACCCGCAGGTGCTGGCGGTGGCCTGAAGCCCGAGGAGAGGTCCGGCGGCTCTCCTCCAGGTAATGAACACTGGGCCACTGGATGACACTGGCTACGTATGCATATGTATATATACATCTATCTGATAAGCGGTATACTCTTTTTTTTCTACTGCATCTTGCATATTTTAATGATTGTACGGAATATGACATCACTCTTGCCATGGTGTATGTGTCTGAGTTTTTCCTAAGATTAGAGGGTTGTGCACGAAGTACTGAAATTCTCTCTCGCTCAGTCTTCCTTGGGAAAAGGTGCTCAGTCAGAAGACCATGTGACCGAGATGAGGGTGAATGGCGGAAGTCAACAGTGCGTGAGTAGGTCTCTGACTCAGAGCTGGAAGAGCAGCCCTCCCTGATCCAACCCTTATCATTACCTCTCTGGTTGCCCAGAGTATGGGCTCCTTCTGGGGCCCAGAAGTTCCCTGCTGGCCTCCATGCCATGATGTGATCTACTGACCCCACCTCCCCTCACCCATAACTATACCCCTGCAGCTGTAACACACTGGACCTCAAACGGGTAGGTGGACAATACCAAGTGGACGATATGAAAGCCTACCTCGGTGGCTCCAACCCCCACGAATTTCCTCCTCCTTCAGACATCAATTTCCTGGTGTATGTGATACTTCACAGACTCTGCTCCTCTAAACTTAGCAATGCCAGTAAACTACCCTGCTCAACATTTTCTCTCTTCATGTGGCTTTGCTTTTACGGATTCTTCTGCACACTATCTCACATACTTTCTATTCCTCGATACTTAGTAATTTATATATAGTAATTTAGTAATGTATCATAAGACCAATTGATTCATTATTATTCTCTTGTCTCGTTTCAGAGCTTGAGTTTATAAACTCCTACAGAATGGAAGGCAAAGACATTTCCTTAATTCTTATTATGAATCTAAATCCAAAAGAGACTGAGAATAGTTTTTCCCTGAACACAAAAAACTCAGCACTCACTCTCCATCTTGCTCACAGTGAAGGGAAAGAAGGGCAGGAAATGGAGAGGCGTAGGCAGGAATGATGGGTATTTGGGTAGCATTTTCTTTGTCTTTGGGAACTATACAAAATACCTTCATAAACTATCCATTTGATGTTTACCACTGCACTGTAAGGAAGGTGCAATTCTTATCCCCCTTGAGTGGGGAACCTTAGTCCCAAGGGTGTAAGTAGCTAGTAAGTCAGGAAGATCAGGCCGGGGTCTGTCTGATTTCTATCTTCATCTCTCAGGGTGTACCTTACATGTGGCCCTTTCTTAAGATCTGCAGGAATCCAATGGCTTCCTACACCCCTAGATAGAGGCAGACGGTCCCAGAGCAACACCCTGCACTCGCCTTCCCTCTCCCCTGTCCTCTGTCTTATTTTTGGTCTCTGTTCATTTTCTGAAATCTGGAGGTTTACCCCCATGTCACCCATGAGCAAACTCAGGCAAAATGTTGGCCCAGGTTGCATCATTTCTTTCCTGTTCTTTTCTTTTTCTCTCTCTCCTCCACGTTCTTGCTCTATAGAATTCTTGTCAGGGTGCTGGGGTGATATTTCAACAGACATAAGAGAGGATGTTGCATAAACTTAAGTGAAAAAATCTAGCTTATCAAGCCTGTCCATTCACAACTCTGCTTTCTTGAGGTACTCAGCTACGTGGTTAGACTTTCAGTGGCACCTAGAGCGGAACAACTGCGTCATTAGCTGCCGGTGTCAGAGGTGAAAGTAAGAGATATGAACCCTTTCTGTGGTCTGCAGGGAACGCAGCAGATGCAGTACCTACCAGTCTAAATGAGGTCAGTCCATCAGATCTGGAGTTGGTGGATTGCATCCTGGGCACTAAGCCGTCTCTGGTGGGGATGGAGTGTGTGCAAATGTGATTAAGAACAAGACGGAAGGAAGAAGGGAGAAGGGAGACAATGAACTGCTCTCTGGATAAAGGACGGACTTAGGCTTTGGCCAGAAATGGTCCTAGTGTCCTGAGGCCCCCCACCCCCCCCCACACACAGGTGTGCAGTGCAAATTGGGGAGGCCAGCTCTATGCAAACAATAACTCATAAATACATTAGCTACTTAAATAGACAACGTAAATAAACCCAATTATGGTTAATTATTTCTTTTCCTTTTCTAAAAGCCCACTTTAAAGGAAATGAAATCAGCCTTATCTTGCTTTATTTGGCCATTTGAAGGGGAAGACTCTTGCTGACAGAGCCGTTTACAAGGCTGGGAAACCTCTTCGTAGATGAGCGGCTCTGGAAGCCCCACCGGGTTCTGGACTGACCTCGGCGTGGCCGTCAGTAGGAGGCCGCTGCCACCCCAGGAATTCCCCACACTATGGGCTAAAATGCAGCAAGTGCTGGAGAACAAGCTCCCTGATTTGTTGCAGGAAAACAACAACAACAAAAAGAATTCTTAAGTTTGCCACCACCTTTAATAAGGAAAGGCAATAAACATTAATGAATGATTAAAAGGAATGCTTATCTGGAATAAATCCAGCTTAGAAAATAAAAAGAACTAAAGATGCAATAAAGCTTCATGTCTTCTAACAAGAGCAGTGGAAGAAGGAGGAGTAGGGGAACTTCCAGCTTGAGGAAGGATGAAGGCTCTGGAATTGTGCAAGACAGACTCACACTCTAAACGGACCACCTCCTAGAACCATCTGCCTCTCCCTGCACATGCGGGGTCCTGGCCACTCCCCGAGGGCCACGGGGTCAGTCTTTACCGGGACAATTTTCAAGGCCAGTTTCTGTATTTTTTAAAAATTTTATTTATTTTTGAGGGAGACAGAGCGCCATCCAGGGAGGGGCAGAGAAAGAGGGAGGCACAGAATCCGAAGCAGCTCTAGGCTCTGAGCTGTCAGCACAGAGCCCGACGTGGGGCTCAAACCCACAAACCATGAGATCATGACCTGAGCTGAAGTCAGATGCTTAACGACTGAGCAACCCAGGCACTGCTGCTGTGTGTGTGTGTGTGTGTGTGTGTGTGTGTGTGTGTGTTTTAAGTGGTAGGACATGGAATTGAGGATAGAAAGCTGTTTGTTAATCAGCATTTCTGGGTGGCAGAGTCGATGGTGAAGAGTTTGGACACAGCAGGGACCGGACTCAGGCCCGCCCCTCACAATCTGTGGCTTGTAGTGCTCAGTACATGAGAAATACTGTCATTGCACTAATCCCCACAGCCTGGCCATGCAGGCGAGTAACATGGACGAAGGTACGGAGCCAACGTGGAAAGATCGCTGTGCCAAAGGATCAAAGAATATTTTATGCACGAGAACCTTAGGGACAAAACAGCCCATAACCTCTCAAACTTTTCCACAACAAGCCACCTAGCGCAGGGCACAGGTCCAGCTTCCGGGAGCAACCTCGACAGGTCACAGGCCGCGAGCCTGGAATCCGTCTGGAGAGTCTTCACGCTTTTTGGATACAGGGACCCCCATTTTCAGTTTGCACTGAGCCCTGCAAGTTACACAGGCCGGACTGTGCTTCCTGGGGGCGAAACTGTGGCTGTTGCACTCCCTGGCCCCTGGGAACCTGAGTTTGAGAAGCCTGGCTCTCACGGAAGGTTGCAGAGTTAGCAAAATGAAAATGCGATTATTTCACAGATATGCTCACACTAAAGAAAAACATTTTTTTTCGTTGTTGATCTGAGATTTCAAATGCAACTGGGCATTTTGTATTTTACCTGGCAGCCTTACTCTCTGCCGTCCTATCATTTTATGATGCCGGGAAAAGTAGCACAACAACCAATGTTTAATGGAGTGTGGGCAGCAGGCCAGGTGCTGGTGTAAGAGTTCCATGTCTCCTGGCGCATTCAAAGCCCCTTGCGCACTTGCAAGGTGGGCTTTATCATCATGGCTGCTCGGATGAAGAAACTGAGGCCCAGACAGGTAGCTAAGTCAGAGGAGATCTCTTGACAGGTGGGAGAAGGTGCCGGATATGCGCCCAGCTGTCTGGCCTCCAAACCTGGCTCTCTCATCTCAGGGGCTGATGAAGGACTTTGCAGGGATGCCTCACAGCAGGGGCGGAGTCAGGAGCAGACCCATGTGCACCAACCTCCCCCTCCCCCCCCCCCCCCCCCCCCCCCCCCCCCCCCCCCCCGTCACTGCTGGCCTCTGCGGGGGTCCCACGGAATGATCCAGAGTCAGCTAAAGAGACACACTCCGGCTTTGTTGCAGCTGGCTCTGTGAATAGGGCCGGCGGTTTGGAAGAATACAAGTCCCCAAACACGGTAGATCATTCCCAACATTGTGCCCTCAGTCGTAGCGGACGCAGGGGTTATTGAATGAAGCAGATTGAGGTAAATACTCCATGAAGCACCTAACAAATATCGTGGGTGTATTTAGTGCCTGTGGCTTTGTCACTTGCAGGCTGAAAGCCATGTGCATTTGAAAAGGAACAAACCCTCTGTAATTCCAGCGCCACTCAGACTGGATATTGGTTTTCTGCTGCAACACACACACACACACACTCTTACTTATTTTGTGGTGCAAAAGATTTAATTCAATTTCCTAAAGAAATGAAGACATGATTTTTCTTTCTATCATTTTACCAAAGGACTGCCAAGTGTGAATCTGCAGTATCACATCATCAGGTGTCCGGGGACTGCCCCCAGGGCTTCCCGCAGAGTGCGTCTTGGCCCCCTATCCCTGTGAGTGGACGCCAGTGTGGCCCCATCCCGTGAACCTGTGGGCGGAGCTTCCTACCTGCAGCTCCGCCTTCTCGTCTGGTCTTTGCTCCGTCTACCTCCCTGACACGCTGTCTGAGGCCACTCAATAAGTGCACAAATGCACCTCCCACATGAAGTTTAACTTAAATAGTAGTATTTCTGAGACTAACTGAAGTATGGGTTTCTAATAATAGTGCTCGCAAGTCATTTGATACCTTGCATATTTTTTTCTGTGTTTTAGGATGATTCAGGCATTGGACATAATTTTATATGATAGGCTGATGGTTTTAGTTATGTTTTAGGGAGTTGAATTGCATACATATGTTCTAACTGTTTAAATATCTGTAAAGGTATGCAAATATTTAGAGGAACCTTGGTGGTTTACTATTTAAAGAGTATTAATTATTTAATAGGTTATAAGATGAATCAATTGAGCATTACAACGTGCGTCGCCAGGAGGGCCTGCCTTCCCGGGTGCCTCGGAGTCCTGACAAATGTATCAAATACACGTACAATTGCTGTGGATTTGTCAGAAGACGCAATGTGACAGGTAGCCGAGCCTGCATTAGACAGAGCCAAAGCTGAAAATGTTATGATGACAGCTTTCTGAAACTGTTTACCGTGGAAAATTGGCATTTCAAGGATGATGTATAAACATTCTACAAAGTACGTTAGAGGTGGAGTTTGTTTTGGGAAGGCTGGGTCCTCCACCTTCTCTTAGGGACAGGTGAGGTAATCCAGCATGTGAAAGGCTCTGAGAAGTCCTGTATCAATGCTGTCCAATAGAAATGCAATGGGAATCACAAATGCCATCTAGGATTTTTTTGTTTTTTAGACAAAGTGAAAAAAAAGAATAGGTAAAATGAGTATTAGTAATAATATAATTAAGCCACAATTTTTTTAGAAAAAGTAAAAAAAAAACGAACGAGTAAAACATAACATGAATATTAATAATAATATAATTAAGCCAATAACCTACACCTAATTGATACTTAAACATTAATGAGATATTTTACATTCCTTTCATCACATCTAGACCGAGCATTCTGGGGTCCATGTTTCCACTTGGGCATATTTCGATTCAGACGGCCACATTTCACATGATCTGCAGCGAGCGGTGGCCAGACCCTACAGGACCCCACAATCCTTTATGGAGGAGATTTGCATACCGCTGTTCAGGCCAGCCATTTCACACATATGTCAGACCTCACCAGTCTCTGCGACTCCTGACACACACATCTGCCTTGTTTCTGAAAGCGATGGAACGCCGGACCCTCCTGTACACTGAGCTCATTTGAGGAAGGTCACCAGGTGCTGGGCAAATGCATGACATTACAACTACCTTCTAGTCCACCTGACACCTTCTCAGAGTGCCCTTTGCTCCCTCAGCATCCGCAGTTTTGCTAAGAAACCTGATGATCTCAAGCAGCCCTCAGTCACTTCAGGGTCCACGGGGGCAACGTCTCTTCCATCAAAGCCCCTTGCTCGCTGCTGTGCTCTTCGGGGCAGTCCTGTGCTGTACTGGAAAGAGCACACCTCTGTTCACATACGACTTCATGTTTCATTTTCCCTGCAACACTGATGAAGCCCTTCAGAGGACACATGAGTGGTAGAATGGAGGCACTTTGGGGAGCGAGTGGGACTGGAGCCTTGTGGGGATGACCTTCAGCTGCGGACACCTGTCCAGGTATCAGGTTGATGGGCTCTGTCCCCTGACAGCCGAGCCTGCGAATGCAGAGAAAGGCGGGAGGTATGTGCCAATTCTCTCAGGGGTTCATAGACTAGTAGCAAAACCCCCCAAAAGCAACGGGCTGCTTTCTAAATAGAATTAATCCAGTGCAACTTAATAAAAAAGTCATGGAGACATGACTCCACAGACCCAGAGCCCTGACCATCAACCAAAAGCTGTAGAAGACACCTCATGTGACAGAACTCCCTGGAAATTATCTGAAGCGTCTTTAAAACGGCTCTCTAACCTAGAGGCAACACAAGGAAGCTGCTCAACTAGCAGAAAACGAAGCCGCTAAGGAAATGGATTTCAAAGCTGGGCACACAGCCCCCAGTGTGGAAGGAGGGCGGGTACTGAAGAATATTCCTCAGACCTGCTAATGATGCTGATTCAGTCACCTTCCACTTAAAGATGCTCTTTGACCTTTTCCAAACCCAAATATATGGCTTCTTGTTGGAAGGTCGCCCCCATGCACAAGCTACTGAAAACTAGATTCATCGGAGAAACTCCGAGGGACTCCTGAGCCCAGTGGGAGAGGTGATGCCGCTGTTATTAATTGAGTAAATGATCTATTTTATGTGACATTCTGCGTACATGCACGTAGCACATAAATTACGCAAAACACTTTCGGCATGGTTAATGAACTTGCCCTAAGGCTAATTTAAAAAATGCTTAGCTAGGCCTTTATATTTATTTTTTTCCTTTATGCATAACAGCATTTTACTTAATAGCATTAGTCAATCTGAAGGACCATCTGTATTAAAACTTAAAGGACTATTTTTAGGCTGCGTGGAGGCATAAAGTGCCAGGGATTCTAGTCTGGGTTAGGACAGCCTTGAAATAAAAGGGCTTTCCTGGGACACACACGTTGTCTTCAGGGTTCTCTCCTACTTAGGATGAGTCTAAACAGGAGACAGTATCCATGGGACCTTAGGGGGGCGGTTTCTGTGTTTCTGTGATGGTCAGTGCCTATGAGGCTTATCAAAAGGGTGAATTCCACTCGTTCATGCACATAAGCTATCTTGATGGTAGACACCCAGAGAGATTTCCAAGTGGGCTAGTAATGATATATGCTGCCCTGGAGAGGTCACTTAGCTTGTGTGACTTCATCTACAACATGGGAGACACCAGCGAGTCCCACTCCCGTTTTCAGTGACGATCAGAGGAGGTAACCGATGCAAACCTCCAGGCACAGTCGGACAACTGGTCAACAGGGTGAAGCCAAGCTGGTCCCAAACCATTCAGAGCAGTGATGTAACAACTGAACTGAATGACCAAGAAGTTCAAATACCTGCTCACGGGGTTGACTACTATAAATACGTCTTCACGAAGATAAAGTATAATAAAAGCCAGGAAGCGAAGGGGAAAAATGTTCAATATCTTTTCATCTAAACAATCAACTAACCATTGGGAAATGTAAATCCAAGCTATAGTGAGCTGCCACCTTAGTCTCATTAGGATGGCTACTATCAGACAAAATAAACAGAAAATAAAAGTGTGGGTGAGGCTGTCGAGAAATTGAAACCCCGTCCACTGTTGCCGGGAATGTAAACCGGTGCAGGTACTGTGGAAGACAGTATGGATGTTCCTTATGAAACTGAGCACACATGTATCAGAGAATCCAAGCAGGGACTTGAAGAGACACTTGTGCATTTATCTTCATGGCAACATTATTTGCAATAGCTAAGAGGTGGAGGCGACCCAAGGGTCCAGTGGTCGCCAGGGGGTTGAGAGTGTGAGGAGAATGGGGAGTTAGGGTTTAATGGGGAGAGAGTTTCAGTCTGGGAAGCCCAAGGTTTCTGGATGTGGATGTTGGGGATGGGGGCACAACACGTGAGTGTACTTAATGTTGTAGAAATATACACTTAGAAATGGTTAAGATGATAAGTTTTATGTCATGTGTCAGTAACTACAATTTAAAGATATATTAGATATGATAAAATCTTTTCATGTTTCAAAATAGTGGGGAAGCAATAATGTCTTTGTCTTGTTTTCTTGTTCTCTCAGTGACAGCCCGTCTCTCCATTCACATGCTTGTTCATGCCTCCATCTCATCATAAAGACCAGTATTGACTCCTGTACGTGTCAGATACTAGGACAGGGAAAGGGTCAAGTATAAATGCAGCCTTGCGTCTGATATACCCAATCTCATAGCCCAGAAAGGAGGATAATCGTAGGAATAGATAAGGGTAGAATCATGTGACAAGAGTAATCCATAAAAGTATTTGTAAGATATTGAAATAGTAAACAGACAAACAAAGAGCAGTACATTTTACATAAAATCAATAGAGGACTCTAGGCATCTCATGTTTTACCAAAAACATTTATGCTTTCATTTCTGCCGTTTGGTTTAAAATTTTCTATTAAACAAAGATTATTGAATTGCTAAGAATGCTGAAGGTGATTGAAACCTACCCCTGACAGCATTTCACACAGGAAGAAACCAAGATATTAAGAATGAATAAAGGGGGTGCCTGGGTAGCTCAGTTGGTTAAGCGTCCACCTTTGGCTCAGGTCATGATCTCATGGTTCCTGAGTTCAAGTCCCATGTTGGGTTCTCTGCTGACAGCCGGACCTGCTTGGGATCCTGTGTCTCCCTCTCTCTCTGTCCCTCCCCTGCTTGTGCTCTGTCTCTCTCTCTCTGAAAAATAAATAAGAATAAATAAGACTATAGACACGGATACAGACTATCATTGACAAATCACTTAAACTCTCTGGCTCCCATTCTGTTCATCTGAAAAACAGGACAATAGTAGTACCTGCCTTATAAGACTGTCTTGGTGGGGCACCTGGGTGGCTCAGTCGGTTAAGCGTCTGACTTCTGCTCAGGTCATGATCTTGTGGTTCATGAGTTCAAGCCCCGCATCAGGCTCTGTGCTGACAGCTCAGAGCCTGGAGCCTGCTTGGGATTCTGTGTCTCCCTCTCTCTCTGCCCCTCCCCTGCTCATACTCTTTCTCTCTGAAAAATAAATGTTCAAAAAACTACCAAAAAAAAAAGAAAGAAAGAAAAAAGAAGGCTATAGACATGAACATAGACTGTTCTTGACCAAACCTGGGTCAGGTTCCTCTGACACCCTTTCTTGACCAGGCTCCAAACTTGGGCTCTGTCCTTGGGCCACCTAGTCCAGTTCCAGCACAAATCTGCTTGTTGGTTTAGTGGAAGTCCCCACCCTCGATAACTGATCACCACAGCCTGCTTCAGAATCCTGTGGAGTCTTCATCAATCTTACCGAGAAGTAGAGCAAGACTACAGCTAGACAAAAGCTATAATTAGTAAAGACATTTCAGTCTGTTCTAGTCACCAGGATAAGGGAATGTCTGGTCATTTTTATGGCTTGTACAGTGTTCGTAAGTCGTCTGTGTTCAGAAATAATGACACTAAGGTCTCGTTTTTGTCTCAATCTGTCTTGGTGTCAGAGCGGTCGTGATGGATGTTGGCGTTCGGTGCAAGTGTTGACATTCACAGGGAGAACACCAAGGCTTTTCTTGGGGTCCCACACTAGGTCCAGGATCTCAGGGACTGGTTTTCTCTTCTCAGGAGACAGGAGGTTTACAAGAGCACCTTGGGACACCCCCACCTTGTAATGGAGAGTGGCAAAGCAAATAAACAAGGAATGGGAAAAGCCCGGAGAGCATAGCCTTGGCTATCCCCACTTCACATTTTTAAAAATGCATACTCCTATATGGGGAAACAGCAAATAAAGCACCACAGCAAAGTGATGTGGTTCAGAATTGCCACCTAGGAAAGTGGATGTCGTCTGCTACTTGTGACTCATACAGAAGACTGCTAAATTCGTTTAACTTAATTAACTGAAGTCGGTTTGTGGTCAAGCAGTGCCTGCCTAAGGAGTCCTACAGCTTCTTTAACTGTTTGATCTGTCATTAAGACTCTTGGGGAAACCAATGTGACAATAAACTATTTAAAAAAAAAAGACTCTTGGGTCATTCTGAAGAAGTTGCAGCAACGTTGATAACATCATGTGTGTCTTTTAATGTAATTTTCCATGTGTCCGTAAGTGCCTGATTGCTCTTGACCCATTCCGACCTGGTCGGTCCTTGTTAAAACTGGATTTTAGCACTCTTGTCTCTTGCTTAGATGCACGAGGGACTCTGCTGATGGGTCTGCATCAATGGACCACTGTGCTTTTGAGAACACTTTCCAGACTTGGTTTTCTCAGACCAAATTTTTAAAGTTCCTACAAATACCATGGTTACCAGTCCTTTCTCAGCAGTGGATTCCGTGCATTTGCATGGGGTGGGAATCTGGCTCCTATGGCCGCATTGCATGCTGTGTCCTCATTTGAATGTGAGCTTCTTTTGATCTTGACCCACACCCTTCTATTGTATGGTCTGTTGCATAGTCCATACACCCTCCATCTCAGCACCGCGGGCGTTTGACCGTGTGTCTCCCCTCGGCCTCCTAGAGGGCCCAGGGATGCCCTCCTGTCCCCACGCTCCCTGGGATGTGTGAGAAACCCGGACGCCCTTAGCCTCCCTCCCTCTCCTGAGGATCCCCACGACTATGGGGGTGTGCTCACTCAGTGAGATGAGAGCCCCAAGAAAGGAACCTGAGTGGGGAGCACGCGGCAGCCTTCTTGGCTGAATCCCATCCGCCTTCCCGGGCCGTTTTTCCCCTGGGAAAAGCCTTGGTGGGGAATGTGCAATTGTGAGTGTTTTCAAATCAGGACTTTCAGCCGATTTCTTTGATGGCTCCATTAGTTATGCTCATTTTGATCTCGCATTTGAAGTGTGAAGACAGTAAGCGCACGATTGCCATAATGGCACTACTGTTGCCACGTTTCTTTAGACCGATGGCCAGGCTGTGGAGCGCTGGTGGGATGCCAGCAACAGCCCCGCACGGCCCCTCCCTCGTCTGGGTGTTCCAGAGGCGAGAAAGTATAGATTTACCAGGGGGCGGCTCTGAGCCATCCTTAACCAACCGGGGAGGAAGATTTCTGCAGATTAGGCAGTTTGGGAACCTCACAGATATTCATTCACATAAGGGCATTGTCATTTAAATAAGGCCCTTTTCAGGCAGCTCTTATTGATCTGAGCCCCTGAATGGCTGTGCACTCTCTTCCTTTCACCAGTGGGGAGGTAGGCAGCACAGCATATGGACACACCGTTCCTGCGATGCCAGAATTATGTGTAATTTTTCAACAGCTGACACTGTTAATAAAGGGTTTACACATATCATGTAAAATGCCTACATACTGCTTATTGCATGCCAATTGGTTAAATTTAATGTTGGGGCAATATACTGTGGGACTTTCTTTTGAGTGCTTCTGGGGTAAATTGGCCCTTAAATGAAAACATACGGACAGGAGAGGTCCCAGGTGCTTTAAATCAGCAGAGATTTGGCTAATCCCATGGATTTCAGTAGATCTGACATAAGCAAAGTTCATTAAATCTGGGGCCAACCTCATACCTCATGTTAACAGCCTAATTAATCTTAAGAATTCCCTGAGACTAGAGGTAAATGTGCATTTGTGGTCCTCAGATGTGTCTACAAACCCCCCCCGTCCACCACGGGCTATTTTGACTTTTCTACTCCCTAAAATGTCATAAATATCATGGGCTTCCAAGTTTGCAGTCTTTAAGTCTTTAAGCTGGGAAGTTCAAATGTGGATCCAGCAAATGGAAAGAAGTGTCCATCTTATGTACCAGAAATATACTTATGCTCCTATGAAACATATTACTGAAGACACACCATCTATTCTGATATGGTCGGGTGTTTATTTTATGACATAATACATTCCTGGAGACAACATAAAATGTAGGTCTGCTGTACGTGTTCAGCATCACTGAGTGGAAACCCTGCAATTACTAGGTAACCCCAGTTATCAGACAAAGTTGTGAGATAGAAAGAAGTGACAGCGGAGAACTACAGCTTCGTCTTTAATAAATCAATGTTTCTTTCCCATTTCTCTTACACGTTTGGGTTTTCCTTCTCAGGTGTCAGTTACAGTTAAATTTTGCTCCCCTGACATCACTGTTGGAAAGCATTTCAGTGGATGTCACCGCTAAAGGAGATCATGTGACATTGAAGTTGGGCAACCCAGGTTGGAAAAATCTGCTCTGGGTAGCTGAACCCCGTGAAATATATACATAATTCACACTAAAATTCCAGGACGCTGGAAACGTCTCCTAAACTAGAAATATGTTCTGTAGGGATGTCTGGGAGGCTCAGTCGGTTAGGCGTCTGACTTCAGCTCAGGTCATGATCTCACAGTTTATGGTTCAAGCCTAGCGTCCAGCTCTGCGGTGACAGCTCAGAGCCTGGAGCCTGCTTGGGATTCTTTGTCTCCCTCTCTCTCTGCCCCTCCCGTGCTCGTGCTCTGTTTTTCTCTCTCACACACAAAAATAAATAAACATTAAAACAATGTTAAAAAAAAAAAAGACATACGTTCTGTAAATGAAGTACTCTGCTCGTTTCCTTTCATCGTACCAGCAGTATACGGATTTTTGTATGGAAATGGTAAACTAGGGTTTAGGTAAAGAATCTAAATGAATATAATGATGAACCACCTCTAACCGTTTGTTCTCAAGCACCAGACAAGGATTACTTTTCCAAGACAGTGCCAGGCAATAAAATTATCATAGTAAACCTTTCCAAAAATTAATCTAAATTAAAAAAAACATAGATATTCTTTATAGATATGGCAAATGAATCAAACTAATACTTCATGAACATATCTTCAAGCCACTTTTATGGAAATATTACGATTATTTAAATATGGAAACAACTGTAGTGGATTATTCCAACAGTAATAGTTTCATATCACCATCTACAAGGATTCTGGTGGAACATTTTTTTTTAATCAGAAAGAAATGTCCTAATTATTTTTAAATACCTGTGCTATACTATGAGGCACAGCCATGTTAACCCTTAGGACTTGTGATTTCATTTGTCTCAAGGGCTGACTCTCAGAACTTTTGTTGTAAGTGAACTGTCAGTAAGGAAAAAGAAAGCACCACCCTTCTGAGTCCCAAGATTCTTACCTCATTTTATTATCTCAAGTGATTTGAGAAGAACTAAAGCTTCCTTCCTCCCAACTACGATTGGCCATAACTCTCTTTTTGGTCCCCAATTCTTATACTGCTCCCCTCTCCTCATTACTCTTTCTGGAAAGGCAAAGAAGAGGAAGAAGGAAATGCGTAGCTCGTAGAGACTTCAGAGATCATCTATCCCGAGATCTTCAACAAACCCAAGAAAGAAACCATGGATGGAAACCCCCCCTTCCGTGGGGAGGGAAGTGAGGCAGTACAATGGCTCCCACCAGCTGGGGGCGCACACCCCTGGGAACTTTAGTTGCTTACTAGCTGTGTGAGGTGGGCCCATCTCTTCCTATGCCTCCTCAGTTCCTTAGCCTGTGCTGAACCTAACATGACCTCCTCATAGGCTTTTTGGGAAGGCAAGATGTTTATAGGCGAGACAAGGTGATGTATGGTGTCTCTTGGTGGCTGTGTGGATCTTCAGGGAGGGGGAAATATGAAGGCAAGACAGCTCTTGTTTCTTGAGTTTGTATGAGCAAACAAGCAAATACAGAACATCACCGAACAACTGAAAACATCCCTCTCTTAGCCTCTCTGATCCTTCAAACACCCCCCACCCAGTGCCACAAATCCTGAAACCTGCATGTGCTGAGGATGTGGCCCGTGGGGAGGATCTCGCTCTGATGCAATGTGAGCACCGTGCTTCCACCCACGGGCACCCTGAAGGTCTCCACCGACCTACCCCATTAGTGGCCTAAAGGAGGCTTTGGAATTTGAGGAATCCAGGTAGGCTGCTGAGTTTTAGGCAGCCAGGTTGAAACTGCCAGTAAATATAGTAACAGAACCTGAATTTCTACTGTTAGGGACTCAACACCTTAGTTTAGGGTTTGATCCCTGTTAAAATGTAATGTGTCTGCCTGCCTTTTAAAGTCCTGAATCTGGCTCTCCTTCCACCTCTGTGAATGTTGCACATCCTCTGACAGGAGCCCTCTCCTCTGGTCTTGCTGGTCTTCCTCTGCCTCTGCTCAGCACGTCTCAGAGCCTGGGGCTTTGGTTCACCCCCTTTCCTCCTTGGGTACCTTCCAACACCTACTGGCATTTGGGGATCAGTCTGCACCCCATCAAATATTCTGCCTCCTTGAAGTCTTCAACAGCTCGAGTTCAGACCATTTCTCGTCTCTTATGTACCATTGCTATTCATTTTACGCACAGCCTACACTGCACATGGACATGCAAGGGGATTCGTGACCAAAGAAAAAGTGTGAGACCAGCTCTTTCCCTCCTCTAGGCTTGGCTCTTGCTCCATGAACTGCAAAAGTTACACACTGAAGCTGAAAGAGTAATTCGATTTTTTGTTTCTTGAGCACATAAAATATTGTAGACCCTTAATAAATATTTGATTAGAAAAGGGGAAAAAAGGAACGGACCAGTAAATGAATGAATGCAAGGCCAATGCCTGGGTACTCTGATTAATTAATTAAATGTAGTCTTTGTCTCGAGGAATTTGCAATATGAAAGGGAAGATAAACTCTTGGCAATTTTCTTTAATACAAACAGAATGGCCACAATATCGTAAATAATGTGGGAGTTGACAGGAGAGAAAGACTAATTATGACTGCCTCAGGAAAGGCTTCACACAGAAGACAGTGTTGGAGTCCATTCTGAGAGGAGTTATATATAAGGTGGAGAAAGGCTTGAAGAACATTCCAGAAGGGCATTCTGGGAGGACAAGTGCCTGATGGGAGCAAAGGTCACGGAAGGCTGGTAGTTCCTTGAAACTCAAGTCTGTGTCTTATGTGGTTTTATTTCCTCGTCTTCCTCCCAGGGCCCAGTACACAGAGCTTGGTGCTGTACATTCGGGTAGGTTCTGAAAAGGTGGGGAATTTGGCTCGGAGAGCACCTGGGACAGGCAGAAGGGAGTCTCAAACACCAGGCTGAAGGCAGATCTTGGACACTCACTGGAAATCCATGATCCAGGCGCCGGCAGATTCAGGGTCTGGTCAGGGCTGCTGCCTGGTTCACAGATGGCGTCTTCTCGCTGTGTCCTTACAAGGTGGAAGGGGCTAGGGGGCTCCCTGGGGTCTCTCCTGTAAGAACATGGATCCCATCAAGGGGGCTCCACCCTCACAACCTCATCATCTTCCAGAGGATGCCCTGCCTCCTAATGCCATCCCCTTGGGATTAGGTCTCAGCAGATGGCATTTTGGGGGGATGCTGACACTCAGCCTATAGCGGGCCCTGACTTGTAAGTTCTAGTCCTCAATTCTTCTACTGACTAGTTGTGTGGCCTTGAAGAAGTTCAACGCCTCTGCGTTTAGGGTTTCTGACGAGTAAACACTCCAGAGTAGTGGATGGAGGGCTTTCTGTGCTGCAGTGGGGTTTTAGCTGACGAGCTGCGCTTCCCCTTCGTGGCACAAAGCCACCACCTGCATGTCAACACGTCATCGGAGGGCAGGGGCGATCATCTCCTGGGCTGCTTGCATTCCCAGCCGACAAATGGACTGGCTTCTTCCTTAGGCACCTACCCAGGGCCATGGATGGCACTTTCAAGAGCTCCTGGACATGTTTTAATGCTAATTCCTTTTCAAAGAAGAAGCGGGGGAGCCTGGGTGGTTCAGCCCGTTAAGCCTCCGACTTTGGCTCAGGTCATGATCTCATGGTTTGTGGGATCAAGACCTGTGTCAGGATCAGTGATGACAGTGCAGACCCTGTTTGGGATTCTCTCTCTCCCTTTCTCTGTCCCTCCCCTGCTTTCTCTCTCACTCTCAAAGATAAATAAATAAACTAAAAAAAAAAAAAGATTTTCTTTATCAAACACTGACTCCTCTTAAGAGGACACAAGAAGAAAATGTTGCTTATTGCATAAAAGTTCCAGTGCTTTCAACTTATGAAAAACGTTGCTAAGAATGGAGGTTCTATCTTTGTTCTTTACATTCTAGCCCTTGTGGTGCTGGGTCTCTGCTGCCAAAATGAGGGATAATGACCAATCCGCTTAGATCACTCTCCCCAGCTAGAGAATTCCAGCTGTCATCCAGGAGGTATTTCCTGTCTTGCTATCTATCAGCTCATCCTGACCAAAAAAAGGAGACTCAGAGGAGCCTTTTTATTTTGAGAAAATAAATATAACACGAAATTTACCATTTTTAAGTGCCCAATTCAGTGCAGACAATCACAGTGTTGTATAACCATCACCACTCCCCTCTCCAGCACCTCTCCCCATCCCAACTGAAACCCCACACTCATTAAACGCTACTTCCCCGTTCCCTTCTCCCAGCCCCTGCCAACCGCCATTCTGCATTCTGTCTCTGTGAATTTGACAACTCTAGGGACCCCCTAGACATGGAATCTTCCAGCATTTCTCCCTTTGTGTCTGGCTTATTTCACTGAGCCTAATGTCCTGGAGTGAACCTGTGTTGTAGCACAGGTCAGAATTTCCTTTTTTTTTTTTTTTTTTAAGGCTGGATAATATTACATTGTGTGTATAGATCACTTCTTGTTAATCTGTTCTTGTGTCCATGGACATGTGGGCCATTTCTACCTCTTACGTATTGTGCACAATGCTGCTATGGAATAGGGGTATAAATATCTCTTTGAGACCCTGTGCTTGTTCCTTTGGGTATCTACCAGATACCCAGAAATGGTATTGCTGGATTATATGGTAATTCTAAGTTTGAATTTCTTTTTTAAAGGAACTTCTCTACTGTTTTCCACAGCATCTACACCATTTCACAATCTCACCAAGAGCGCACAAAGATTCTAAGTTGCTCCACATCCTCGCCAACACGGGTTATGTTCCATATTTTTGATAAAAGGCTATCTTGATGCATGTAAGGTGGCATCACATTGTGGCTTTGGTTTGCATTTCCCTGATGATGAATAATTCTCAGCCTGTGTCAGTGGGTTTTCAGTCTGCGTTTTCTTTGGCTTACAACTGGCTTTTTCCTGGGCAGTGTGGCCGTGGGCTGATGTTGTGTGAGACCAGCATTAGCACCTGGCCCCAGGGCCGTGACCGGCCGTGGTGGGTGAGTCTGGTCGGAACCACGGTGCTGTGGCAGCAAAGTGCTGTCATAACTGTCACGTTCACACCAGGAGCTGAGGGAGCCGGGGGGTCGCCTAGACCACTGTTTTCAAACCACTGAGGTTTCTGTGCAAGCCTGTGTCTAAATGAGATTGTAGCAGGGCCGTGCGTGTGGTGCAGCAACCGGGCAGTGGGGTGAGGGTGGAGGCTATTTGCACCCTGCCCGCTGGCTGGCTGGGCCCCAGGGTAAGCTGCATGTCTCTGTGGGGTACCCCGCTGCAAAACCATGGAGCTGGGTCAATTCCTGCTTTTGCAGATGGGCGCACACTAGTCTAAGGTGACATAACTCTTAGTGACAGAGGGAACCCGGGAACTTTGTCTCCCAAATCCTCTTTCCAGCCTGGCTACCACCTTGCCTGGGTGCTGGCATCACCCAGAGGGCTAAGGGCTGGTGTAGAAAGCGGGATGACCACGTCGCCCACGGTTTTGAAAGCAGGGTCTACACAGTTGGCCACACTACAACGGTCTCCAGTTGTCATTTCTAGGAATTTGATAAATGTGTGTTTAGAAACAGCTAAGCCCTAGGGGTGCCTGGGCAGCTCAGCTGGTTAAGCGTCCGACTTCAGCTCAGGTCGCGATCTCATAGTTCATGGGTTCGAGCCCCATGTTGGGCTCTGTGCTGACAGCTCAGAGCCTGGAGTCTGCTTCAGATTCTGTCTCCTCTCTCTCTGTCCCTTCACCACTCGCACTCTCTCTCTCTTTCAAAAATAAACATTAAAAAATTTAAAAAAAGAAGAAATAGCTATATACTAGGTATTTTGGAGAATATAAGTGTTCCTTGAATATCCATCTAACAGCACAGATATGCTGAGGAGACATGTGGCAATGAGGGCCACAGAAAGGTCTGCTGGGAGGGAAATGGCAAAATGTGCAAAAAAACTGAGCTAACTTTTGACAGAAGGTCAAGGCTTCTTGGTTCATGGTCAGAGGGTGACTGAGGGGAAAACTGGAGGCAGGACGACAGGCTGAGACTGGATGTGGGTAGATGAAAGGGTCAGAATGGGTAGCTACCTGTGGAAAACAAGACAAAGGTTCTAGATGGGAGCAAGGCTGAGTGTCTGCTGACGTTTGCCAAGACCATGAAAGGAGTAGCCAAGGAAACATTTGAGATGCGGGGGAGATCTAATGCTGACAAAGGATCCATGCCCTTTTACTGGCTATCTTCAAAGAGCGACCATCCAAAGTGAACCCTGCTAATGTAGACACGGGACAGAAAAGACGTCCTTCAAGAGCAAGGATCTGCAGACTTCCTAAAATCTAATACTAGGAGTCCAGCTCATAATGGGAAAAAAAAGCTACAATAGTGGCCAAATGTCTCACCTACCAGACCAGGGAGCAGACTTCATTTATGCACAGTTGGATCATGCTACTTAGCGGACTCTGGGTCAGTGTCATGAATATCTAAATTTTAGGACCAGCTCATATTCAAAGAGCAGTAGAGTTTCTTCACAAAGTTGCCTTGACAACCAGGAGATGGGGCTTTCTTCCCTCATCCACATCCTTCCTCCCTTCCTTCCTTCCTTTCCTCCTTCCTTCCAGGCTCTTCCAGGGTGGAGGTCGTTAGTAGGATGGAATTCAGGAGAACAGAAGTCTTCAGGGATGCACAGGATTGGTGTTTACAATACCTAGTGTTGCTCTCCCAGCATGGAGATGGGATGCTGGGAAGACAGGCGATGTGGGGATAAACTTCAAGGGGCCACGGGGTGATGGTCCACATGAGGTGAACTATGAGTGGACCAATGGTTGGTCAACGGGAATGAAGGAAGAACAACTCTGCATCATGACTGAAATGTTGTATGTACTCATCGTGACCCAATAAAATCTTCTTGGTGATAATGGACACTCTTATATATATATATAAAGCATCCCAGATGCTTATGGATGTTTTAAAAAAGTTCTTAGGAACAGTGAAGGGATTTGAGGCATTCCGGACCAATGAACCAAGAAGGAGTAAGGGTCTAGGAGATGACAGAATTCTCTTACACTCAATCCTGAATACCATACATAAATGTAATGCTTGAGTGCGGAAAAAGGCGAAAGGTCATTGAATCCTACCCCTCCCCTTGAGAAGATAGAAAATCTCCACAATTTTAACAGATGGAATAAGGGTTAAGTTATGCACTAAGGATCAAACAGCTACCTACTGAAAGCCACTTCAACCACTCAAAGCACCTCCCCGCCCTCTCGAGCCCCACTTCTCCCCCTGCCCCCCCCACCCCCCGCTGGGGGTCCCGGAGCCCAGCTCCTCCTGCAATTGGTTGTATCGCAAATCCTTGACGTGAGGCACTTCTGAGCAGGGCACCAATCAGCACTCAGGTTGGGGAGGCCTGGAGAAATGAATTAGGTACCACCAGTCTCTAATCATCATTTTAAAGAAAATCACCACTCAGATTTTGGAGTTCTCTGGGTGACAATGAATATATCTCATCGCAGATTATATTGGGTGATAATTTTCTTCTTGCATGTACAATGATTCCTCCTAGATCTGCTTTACAATCTGGTGAATATTAAATTGTTATTACAGAGTAGTTTCTTCCACTTCATTTTATTTTACTACCTCAGCTATGGGCTCAATGTTGCACTTACATTTAATATCCTTACAATGAAGGTCTATTTTGGTCACTTGTTAGGTTCCCGTGACTTTGCAAATTGGCTTTTTTACCCAGGGTGAAGGTAGCGCAGGCTGGTGTGCAGACAGCAGGCTTTCCGCCATATTTCAAAAGGAGATAGTTTTCTGCTATTTTAATAGTGCCCTGATACTTAAACCTATTAACGGCGAAATACTTATATTCGTACACTTATCTTTCCTTGTTAAGTTTTCTGTGTTGTCTAACCGCCTTTTTATCAAAGCCACTGTATCAGCTATGTATCCAGCTTTTGTGAACCTGATGCTGTAACGTCTGCCCTACATGCAGCTACCGTGTTCTGCACACCCGGGCTATTTCCCAAGTCACTGTGCCTTGACCTCCCTGTCACCACACGCTTGAGGGCAGTCTTCCTCCTCCATCTTGTATTTTCAAATAAAACCTAACCCATCCTGAACGCACTCCCCGACCACCTCCTCTATGGGACTGTCAGACTCCAGGACATCACCCCCCTGCCCTAATCGCCCAGGCACAAGAACCAGACAGAGCCCGCTGAGATTACTCCAACCAGCCACACATAAGCCTGCTCACCTTGCCCTCGCCCATCCTTCCTGTGGAAACCACAACAAAGTCTCTTGTGTCCATATCCCCTCACTCCCTGGGCCTCCTGGCGCCTCCCCACATGGCCCCGAATGGTGGGTGCTCCCCTGCCTGTTGGGACTGTGACTAACCATCTTTTCATTGGCAGGTGTCTCTTGCTTTGTTAGCCTCACCATAACTCAGATTTTCTGCTTATATATTATATTTCATTTTTATTTGTTTTTTAAATGTTTATTTATTTTTGAGAGGGAGAGAGAGTGTGGGCAGGAGAGGGGCAGAGAAAAAGGGAGACACAGAATCTGAGCAGGCTCCAGGCTCTGAGCTGTCAGCACAGAGCCCGATGCGGGGCTCAAACTCATAAACCACGAGATCATGACCTGAGCTGAAGTTGGACGCTTAACCGACTGAGCCACCCAGTCACCCCCAAAATGTATTCTTGATTCACTGAGTCGAACCTCTTCACTTAGTTCACTGGTAGCCATCTTCCAGGTCCGATTATTTGATTTTATAGAAATTTCTTTTTTGTCTGAATCTTATGCCAATCACATGACTATAGTTACAATGTTTATCATTTACTTAGTTATATTTACTGAGCATAAATGGTAGGTCCCAGCCAATCTGTAATGCAAGATTCTGTGTGGGTCTCCCATTTTCTTGTCAGTCATGGAAAATGTTTGCTCAGTTTTTAAAATTAAATCTTAGGGGCGCTCATGTGGCTCAGTTAGTTTCAGCTCAGCTCATTCATGATCTCACAGTTCGTGGATTTGAGCCCTGCATCAGCCTCTGCGTGGAACCTGCTTGGGATTCTCTCCTCCCTCTCTCTCTGCCCCTCCCCTGCTCTCTCTTTCTCTCTCTCAAAATAAATAAATAAACTTAAAAAAATTTTTTAAATTAAATCTTAGTGCTGAGGTGGGCACGTTCTTCTCCATGAAATTTTGATCTCCTCATTTCATTACTGTTTTTGTTTTTTTAAGTGGAACTGTAGCTGACATATAATATTACTTTCAGATGTAAAACATGGCAATTCAACAATTATATATATTATGAAAAGCTCAACATGAGGAGCCTGGTTGCCATGTGTTGCTGCACAGAGTGATTCTAAGACCATTGGCTCTATGTCCTGTGCTGTCATGTCATTACTGCTTTGACCCCAGCTCCTCCTGGTCACAGGGATACCAGAGCCAGCCAATCAGCACATTCAGTGTTCAGTCCTGCTCCAGGTTTCATGGGGATGCAGCAGGGACACCCGCGATGCTCGAGGTGTCGTGGATCTTGTATCTAAGTCAGGAAGTCAAGACTAATATCAACGAAATTATGGTGCTAATGAAGTGCTAAATCACACGCAGTTGTTACTGAATTGCCGCCCTATTTCAGAGATGAAGGAGGTTGGGTAAGGCATCATTTGAGGTAATTACCAAGACCTCCAAAAAGAAATAGACTAAATGGTGGCAAATTGCTGGAAATGGACTCAACACAGCACATTTTTCTCACATGGAAATTATTTTCCCAACTAAAGAGAAAAAGGTGGAGAAGAGAAAGAAGGTCAGAGAGGCTAGAGATGTGATTGGTGAAGGCTCCTCATTTGTCCAAGGTTTTGATGATCTAACTGAGAAATTTCCTGCTTATCCTTTAAACAACAGGGGACACTACAGATGTCAAGGATATGAGCTAACGAACTCACACTTCTTAATGAGTTCAACCTCACCTTAGCATCCCCGATGTGCGGGCACGGAGTGGGCTGGACCCCTGGGGGCTGCCTGGGAGAAGGGGGAAGTGCAGGCTGTTTGGGGTTAAGATGCCTAGAAAGTTAGAGTGCTGCTCCGAGTGCTTTCCATAGCTTTCCCA
This sequence comes from Hyaena hyaena, assembly GCF_003009895.1. Classification (NCBI taxonomy): domain Eukaryota; kingdom Metazoa; phylum Chordata; class Mammalia; order Carnivora; family Hyaenidae; genus Hyaena; species Hyaena hyaena. The sequence continues at coordinate 216,932 of NW_024080806.1, forward strand.
GAGTTAAAGCTTCAGTGACCGTCCAATCCTTAAATCCTTGGCTCTCAGTGGATCCGTCTGGGTTCCCATAGTACTTTCTGTTTCTTGCCCATTGCTCTACTGAGAAGCCACTTACATACCAGATCTTTTCTTAAATCCGAGGCACTTCCCTTCTGGGAGAGTGAGAGGTTTGGTATGTGGGCACTGCCCAAGCTCATGGTCCTTCTTTTTATTTGAAATTTGATGAATACAAATTATTACAAAAGTGCCTAGCTACATTAGGTTTCTTCCTTTACTCTTCCAAAGTACTTTCAAAAGTTTAATGCTGAGAAGCATGGAGTTTTCCTGGCACCCGGGCATGTTTCTGCCTAGCGTGGCTCTGTTGTAAGGGGTGTGCACTGAATTCAGTGTTGATATCTCTGTGCTGCAATGAAGCATCGAAAGCATATTCACAAAGATGGCAACACATATAGGACATGTACTGATGAATGTCTGCTTCCATTGTCCTACAAACTCCAAGGGTACTGCTTTCTCCAAATATGGATCTTGTTTTATGTTTACTTACTTCTGAAAGAAAGAGAGAGAGAGAGAGAGAGACAGAATGTGAGCTGAGGAGGGGCAGAGAGAGAGGGAGACACAGAATCAGAAGCAGCTCCAGGTTCTGAGCTGTCAGCACAGAGCCCGACGCGGGGCTTGAACTCACGAACTGTGAGATCATGACCTGAGCTGAAGTCAGACACTTAACCAACTGAGCCCCCGGGCGCCCTAAATGTTTCAGTCTTAAGACTTGTCTGGGCCCTTAAAACTGGTATAGTTTTAATTATCAAGTAGATTTCAATAATAAATATTTTTTAGAAAAGAATAATGAACCCATTTCATGTTAATATGGATGAATATTTTTGTGAAAGATCCTGTTTTCACAGGACATTTGTGAGAAGAATGTGTCACTTTATGTTTTCACAAACCTCGTTCACGAAGTCTGACTTAAAACAAACTGTATTTTCATGTCTGCGTCTACCTTCAGCTGTGAGAGCTTAGCCCACATGGCCTGTGAGCCCTCCACCCTACACCCTACGTTCATCCCCGAGAGGAGAAGGGCAAGCCAATCCCGGATTCATCATGAACATAATTTTGACGCGATAGCCTCCTGTCTTGGGGGCCGCCGGGGCCTTGACACTGATGCTGGAGAACGGCTGCTCCCGTCCGAGCCCCGGACCGACTCGCTGTGCAGACTCTGTAAGGAAGTCAGGGAGCCCTATACTCAACACCTGGGCTCGCCATTCCCTGGGCTCCCCCACCCCAGGCACTTTCACACCCGTGTCTACAGGAGATGCGTGAAGAAAGGCACTGGGCACAGTCAGCCGACTTGTCTAGCTAATGACAAGGTGGAATTCAAACAGAGACCTTTCAGTGCCCAGTCCTACCTCAGAGTCACGGGGATTATTTGTAAGCGGTAAGTTGGTCAAGTGTTATAATGTAATTGACAAGCTTTATTATTTATAGTGCCTTTAACCTTGCTGCCGGCCTGTCAGTGCACAGGGACGGATTCCCCCGTGAGCCCCTGAGCAAAGGGAGACACGAAGCCCTGCTCAGGACTCTTTGGGAAACAGACCACATTTTTAATTTGCTGGAGACTCCTGAGACCATGCCTACACCTGTCAGCCCAGGGGCCAAGTCCACATGGCCACGGTTGGCAGCTGGAGAGGGCAAAGCACGGTAGAAAATCACCTTTGGTCGTGGAATCAGAAACCACGATGTTTTCATTTCAGGAAAACTGGGAAAAGTGGGATTTTGTTAATTTGAGGCAAGATTATGCAGTTTATTATTTCTAAGCCAAATACGGGTAGACGGGGAGAACCAATCGGGACAAGTGGCAGGCGGGATGCAGGTTTGCGCTGGGTAAGGGGGTCCTGACGTGGACACACGGCGTGATGAGGAGCCATGGGGTGAGCGCAAGCACAGCTTGACCACAGCCTGTGGGTTGGCACTGACCTCTCTGTCTGTCTCAGTCTCAGTTAACGCTTGTCAACCCCTGTCTCTGCTACAATTGCCTAGGACCAGAGACTTTGCGGAGTCTTTTTCCTTCCAGTAGGTCTGCTTTGCCACAAGGGTTAACCCACCCCATCTACTGGTGCATCGGACGCTCCTACCAAATGGCGAGACTGAGAACCAGTGAAATGGGAGATGCAGGAATCATTTAAAAATTGTCAGACCCTGTGCTACGGTGTATGTTCATTTCACCTCAGAGCTTCACATCCAGGGTATATTGCGATGATTATTATGTTTTCAGGGTTTATGTTTTAGGTTTATGTATTATGTTTTAGGTTTACAGCCACTGATAAATACATAAACCAGTGATATCACTGGTGATTTTGTCAGCCCTTGCTCGTGGCATTTTAACATCAATTTATCTTTCATCCACACATAATGTCTATATCACAAGACCTCCTAAAAAGTGGGGCAGCCGTTTGAGTCATAAAAGATAAATATATCCTGAAATGACTATTGTTTTGAGGCCCCGAACCATTTCAGAGGACATTTCCAGTGCAAATAGATGATGTAACTCTCTGTGTTCTCAATAATGCACCTGCAAGTCCTGTGATTTCCCAGGACCGTATTAAGCCTGCAAATAGACTGTCACCCACAAACAGTATTGTAAATGAGATCCAAATAGTCCATGTCCTGTGAAAAGAACATTCACCTATATTTTGAGCTAAAGCAATGCCCATTTTTTAAGGGAATATACCTTATTTTATTTCACTAAAGCTTTTATTATCACAATTTCCCCCCACATAAAATGCACTAGTAGAAATTCTTTTGGTATACCAGCAGCTGCATTCCACAAAACCGATAAAAAGAATAGATTAAAAATTAAACATTTATGACCCAAGGAACTGTTGAACAGATTATGCCGAGAAGAACATCTGTAACCATAAAACCCACAGCCTTGAAATCGGAATTTGCCTGTTTTGCTTACTTAATTACTGTGCAGACTAACCTGTTGGGTCTGATAGGGCAATAAGTAAATCGCTGAAAGCATTACTCCCTTGGGGACATTCCTGTGCAAATTCTCTCTTCAATACCCACGTGTGACTCCCATTTCTAGTGAGTGGGGCCATGGGTACTGTGCACTGGATAATGGACAGAGAGAAAAGCAATAGTGTTCACTATGCTGTAGTTTTCTTTAACTTCTAATTTCTTTAATATGTGTTGGGGGGGGAGAATAAAATTTGTTTTTACTCCTCAGGTAAGTGAAAAATGTAGTTTGGGAGGACTTTTATTAATGGGAATATAGATTTATGACTTGATGGTAAGCTAAGCCTCTTTTCTCCCCAGGACCCATCCTGGCTACCCAGATTACAAATGTCTAGCAATTAGAAACCATATTTTGGTCATTTTTGGTGCCCTCCACAGTGCTTGGCACTGAAGGAAATGGATTCTTACTGAAATGAGGTATGAAACATGACACTGTTTTGGTTTTATTTTATGAGTATATTTTGATTTCACTTCTGAGTGGCGACTTTAAGATATTCGAGGTTTTCAACCACCAAATTTACCAAATTTCTTAATTAGAGGCAGTGTAAGTCTTCCACAGAGAAGCCTCCAGAGGACGGTCTTTAGCTGGTTTCTGGTCTCAAAACTGTGACCATCTTGTGAAAAATAAGAAACGATGAACCAGAAAATCAGGTCTTAATTCCAGTTTGGGTACCAAATGTCTGTGTTATCTCCACTTCTCTCTGCTGTTGTTCATTATTAGTCATCTTGGGCTGGAAATACTTATCTCAGAGTGTCATGTGCATGAAATAAGGTAACAGGTATAAAACTGTTTTCAAAAGCTCAGGGTAGGCTGCATGTGTTTGTAACATCTTTATCATTTAGATAAAGAAGTATTTTCATGTCTCTGAATTATACATGAATTATAGGAAACACATCTGACATAACAAATCATACCCAGAGGTTGGAAATGAGAGTCAAATCCTTCCGTAAGATTTGTTTCTGGAAGCAAACTGAACTTTGAAAATATTAATACAGTAAATAATAACCTGCCACATTGGTATGGTGATGCAAGAGCAGTAAAGTGAATCATCTCTGGTGTGAAGATAACAGGGGTCATCATGAAGCAACGCAAGGGAAGTTACTGGAATCATGGGTGGAAATGCAGATAGCACACTCTCCCACTCCGTCACGAAACCCACATTGGATAATAATAAGATATTATCCCTTCGGCTCCTTGTCATTAATCAAAAGGTGACAACCTAATTATAATGCCATTTGGTAACAGTAATTCTTGATTGACCAGAGAGTGCCTGGTTCCAATGATTGGCTTATTTCTCCAGCTTGTTCCGTAAGTGAGAGATGCCTCTCAGAAAGGTGGTGCAGGCCGGGTAATTCAGAACGAGCTAGAGGCGACTCGAGGTTGGTCTCATCTACAGATTCATGAAATCTGGAGAAGGCAGAGAAGTGTGGAAACATTGTGAGGATGGCAGCCGTGGTCAGCACGCCTTCAAAGAGTACGCATTTGTTACGCATGCTGTCTTCCACCTCTGGTTACAACAGAGTTAACCGCGGCTTGATCATCCACAAAGAGATAATTATTCTGAGTCCACACTTATCGTCAAAGTGACTTCCATCGTGTACGTCACTTTGGACCCTTCCCTTTGTGGCGATCCACTGGATCAGCCGAGGGGAAAACCAGTGTGAACCAGTGTGCTCTTTCAGATCGATGCTGTGCCCAATGTGGTCCTTGGACCAGCAGCATCAGCACCACATGGGAGCCTGTAATAAATGTAGATCCTGTCCATCCCCATCTGCCCAATCAGGGTTGTTCAAGTTTTCCAGGTGATTCTGATACGACGAGTCTGAATTCTCTATTTGAGACAAGAGAGATCGCCAGCCTTCTCTCTCCCCCACCTTCGGAATTCATAGCCTTTTTCCTTCTCCTTTGTATAAAAATCAGAGGAGTGGGGGTAGGGAACACGAGAGGAGAAGTCAATAAAAGCTCAAGAATATAAACTCCTAACCCAGCTGTTCTTACCTTTAGGATTGGGGAACACACTTCAATCAATGAACACAGTATGTGCTAAATAGTCTTGGCAAATGGGGACAAGTGGCTGGTGGGAAAGGGACTGAACACTTAAGGGGTGGGAAACACTTAAGGCATAGAACGGAGCCACGGAAGAGATGCATTATGAGGGGTGGTGATGTGAGCGCCCTCCAAAGGAAGAGTGTTAAAGGGAAACAAGGAGCCTCTCAGGTGCTGGAGAAGCACGGTGTTGGGTTTGAGTGGGTGGGAAGGTGGAAGCCATTTATGAGGGGGTCTCACCAGACATCAAATCTGCTGGCGCCTTGATCTTGGACTTCCAGCCTCCAGAACTCTGAGGAATAAATCTCTGTTGTTTATGGCCCCCAGGCTCTGGTATTTTGTTGTGACAGCCTGAATGGTCTAAGATAATTGGTTTCTTAACCATTATTCACAGATCAAATCTGCTAATTCTTAGTCTTCATAGATTAAGAATTGAATTATTGCTTAATCTTGTACTTTAAACACACGGGGCATCCCAGGATGTAAAGTAAATACCCCAAAGGGCAGCGGGGTCTGAGAGCTTATACACCATCCTGGTACAGGAGGGAGGGGGTGAAGGCCTCTCAGGGGGGAGGGAACAGGTTAAGGGGGATGGCTGGGTCCTCAGAAGAACAGATGGGAAGGTGACAGTTTGTGACAGTCTTCTGGGTGTGGGCCTGACTTCTCAGTTCCTCTCTTGTGATGAGAGCCCATCTTCCTGGTTGGTGGGGCTCCTGAGGAGGGGACTGAGGACACTGAGGACCTTCTGGAGGATCTGTGTTCAGGCACATGAGGGGAGTTCAGAGAAAGCCTCTCCCTGCACCTGCTGTCTTTCAAGTGCCTCCCACTCAAATAACCGGTGTGCCACAGCCATGCATCTGCGGTGGGTGGTGTGTCCTGGGCTCCTTCACTCATCTCCTCACTCCCTGCACCTCACAAGTGAGCACTGGACTAAATGACCTGAAGATCCCTTCCAGCTCTAAAGTAAGTTAGAGCTAAACTTATCAGTTAATAAAATTCCAACAGAAATTATTTATTTATTGACTTATTTATTTATTTAATAAGACTTCACAACTAGCACAGAGCCCACTGGAGGGCTTGACTCACAACCCTGAGCTCAAGACTCGAGCTAGAGATCAAGAGTTGGATGCTTAACTGACTAAGCCAACCAGGTGCCCCTAAAACACGCATTTAAAAGGCACCATTCAACCAAATAATGATATGAAGGTCATTGCGTTGTAAGTTTTCACAGATACGAATTAGAGCATGTCAGCTGAGCAAAATTCTGATAACTAGTCCTCCAAAATACAAGCTGTTCCCAACGTCTTTTCTTTTCTTTATGAAGCAATACGAGCCCAAATAAAAAGAGTAACACAATTCTCTTCTGTATTTTTCTTTCTGTGGAATAGATGGTGAATGGAAACATAAGTAGTCTATGTATTTTAAAGGTAAATGGGAAAGAAAATCTCTTCATAAAAAGAATACCCATTCTCAGTCAGAAATCTTTTTCTGCCAACGTGGCCTTGCAGCTGGTTTACAGCGGATCATTTACTAGGCTTGTAATGGGAACACTGAAAGCCCCGTAGATGCCGAGGTTCTGGTCGGCACCACTGGAACGTGGCAGGTTTTGTCACCCCGTGAAGAGGTGGGGAGGAGGGGCTTTGCTGGTGCTTGAAAGAAGATATGAACAGACACTTCTCCAAAGAGGACATCCAGATGGCCAACAGACACATGAAACGATGCTCAGCATCCCTCCTCATCAGGGAAATACAAATCAAAACCACCTCACGCCAGTCGGAGTGGCTAAAATGAGCAAATCAGAGGACTCTAGACACTGGCGAGGATGTGGAGAAACGGGCACCCTCCTACACTGTTGGTGGGAATGTAAGCGGGTGCAGCCCCTCTGGAAAACAGTGTGGAGGTTCCTCAAAAAATTAACAATAGAACTCCCCTATGTCCCAGCAATAGCACTGCTAGGAATTTACCCAAGGGACACAGGGGTGCTGAGGCATAGGGCACATGTACCCCAATGTTCATAGCAGCACTCTCAACAACAGCCAAAACATGGAAAGAGCCTAAGTGTCCATCAAGGGACGAATGGATCAAGAAGATGTGGTTTATCTATACGATGGAATACTACATGGCAATGAGAAACAATGAAATCTGGCCACGTGTAGCAACAAAGATGGAACTTAAGGGTGTAATGCTGAACGAAATAAGTCAGGCAGAGAAGGACAAATAACAAATGTTTGCACGTATAGGAGGATTAGGAGGAACTTAACGGAGGACCGTGGGGGAGAAGAAGGGGGGAAACGAGGGGGGGAGGGAGGCAAACCACGAGAGACTCTTGAATGTTGAGAACAAACTGAGGACTGACGGGTATGGGGAGAGGAGAAGAGGGGTGATGGGCATGGGGGAGGGCGCTTGTGGGGATGAGCACTGGGTATTGTATGGAAACCAACATGACAATAAACTATTGGAAAAAAAAAAAGAAGAAAAGAAAGGGGCCATAGGGGAAATCCTGGGAGGAGGAGACACAAGCATTCTGGGATATTAGTGAAGTATTTCACCCGCGACCTCCACCCAGAACCGCTGTGTCCACTGAGACCAGTAGGTCGGTTGCGCGTGGTAACTGGGGACCCCTGCACAGGCCCACCTGTACCATAGCAGGCCCCCCGTGATGCATGAGCCCACGCTTGTTGAGGTTACTAAGATAACAGTACTTTGTTATTTCGAATGGATTTTCCTAATTGCAAAACACCTTATGATTTATTACGCCGTCTATGATTAGACAAGGCCGAACCAATCGATACCCTATTAATTACCAGTCTCTGTTTTACATGCACTGTAGAAATATCTGACTCTAGAAAGTTGTTATCTCAGCCAGCAGCCAACGTGATGCACATTTTTCATCAATACAAAAGGCTCGTGTCACCTGAAGAGGAAGGCCATTATGCCAAGAGAAACAGAGTGTCGTTTACCCCGGGGAGCAGACAGATGACTGTGTGTTAAAGAGAAAATCATTCAGTGAGTTGACCACGTCCTGTTCTTGAGCAGATTGGAAAGACCCTGTGAAAGCCGGCACTCGCGGCCAGCGCACAGTGTTTCATAAAAATGAGCGTGGCCCACTTTTCCTGAAGATGTTGTCAAGTCAGGTACCCAAGTCTCCCACCCAATCAAACCCCAATTCTAGCACAGTGGGAACTAGGGGAGTCAGAGCCACGGGACCGGGCGGGAACATTCAGGTGGGGGTGTCCAGTCTGCCCTTGCTGGACCGGAGCTGCGCGGGGTCTTAGGACTTATCAGACAGATGATGGCTTTGAAGGCACATTATTGCCCACATGAGGTCTGCCCTCTGTCGTTCCCCACCTCTTTCTCTGTCCAGGGCCTGTGGAATTGCCCCCCAACCTAACCAGGGGACTCACCCTCAGCAGGAACCCTGCACCAGACTCCCCGTGGACCCGTCCTCTCCAGAGCTCTCATGCCCAGATCCAGGTTGTAGGACCGCTGCGCAGTGTGGGACCCGCTGCAGGGGACAGAGAAGGCTGCCAGGCACTCAGCCCCGTGGCGTCTCTGCTCCAGACCTGCCCCACCCCCACGGATGGGACGTGAGCCTTAGGAGAGGAGGCAGCAGGGTCCTCACTCTCTGGGGCTGGGAGCCTTTTTATTTATTTATTTTTAAATTAAGATAATTGTCTCTTTAAATAGATTAGCTATCAGCGTGTCTTTTTGCCTTACAGACGGGCGGATGCATAGGGAGCACCCCCACCCCTGTGTCCCAGCTCTGATAACCTGTCCCGAGAGTGTGGGGTCAGCGGCAGAGCTGGGCTCTGGTCGAAGGGCCCAGAAAGGGCAGGTCACAGCCCTGGATCCTGTGGGGCTTGGCCTCTCCTCCCTGAGTTAGGCGGGCTTACTTGCCTGTTTTGGTGAACAATGATTGCGCTTTGGGGAACACACCGAGCAGGGGCGGTGGGGAGGGAAGCCCTGTGTTCCTGCAAGAATTTCAGCGGCCAGCCTTCCCGGCGAGGGGGAGCTTGGCTGTAAACTCACTGGCCATAAAATTCATTTTCTACCTTTGGGGCATGTTTTGTCAAAAGATAGTTTTAAGTTTATTTATTTTGAAAGAGACAGAGTGAGCAGGGGAGGGGCAGAGAGAGAAGAGAGACTTCCAAGCAGGCTCCGCACTGTCAGCACAGAGCTTGATGTGGGGCTCGAACTCTGGAACCGTGAGAACATGACCTGAGCTGAAATCAAGAATTGATGCTTAACTGACTGCGTGACTCAGGTGCTCCCGAAACAGTTTTTTAAAAATTACTGGCTGAACCATTAGAGACTTACCCCTGCCTCCATCCCTGCACCGCCCCCCCCCCCCGCCCCCTGCCGGGGCTGCGGACATAACACTCCTGCCTCTGGGCCCTCACTCAGTGCCAGGACCTCCCCGCCAGCCCAGGCCTGAAGGCCGCACAGCAGCCTGGCTGCCTGCTGTGGGGGCCTCTGCATCAGGCCCCGCAATGGCCCTGATCTTCCAGAACATTCCGGGTGGGTCCTGAGCTCCCTACAGCACTGCGGGAAGACTGACCTTGGGTGGGCGTGGATGAGATCCTGGCGGCCAGCCTGGCTGACAGAGGGGGTCTGAGCCCTCTGTCTTGCTCCATAAGGCATCTGCAGGCACTACAGGGAGAGTGAGGACCAGAGCAAATTCCCTCCTGGCCTTTGCTTTAGGCTTTGTGTTTTATTTAGGATAACTGTCTCTTTAAATAGATCGCTCTCAAGTCGTCTTTTTGCCTCCCGTAGAAGCAGGAGGAGGTGTCACTAGATCTCAGCCTGAGCCCCTCTCCCAGGCCAGAGCAGCCCCCGGAAGCCTCGTGGTGGCCCCCAGGGCACTGCAGGCTCTACAGGTCAGAGACTGCCTGCTAGACCCGCAGTGCTTTCAATGGGACAGAGAAGGCGCTGCCTCAGGAAAGGTGTCGAGGAGGCCGCCCAGCCGGCTGGCCCGGGGCACCGTCAAGGCACCGAGGACCCGGCCTCCCTGTCCGCTGTCAGCCCGCCGCACCGACACGCCTCGCACGTCACGTCTATAGCAGCTCCGATCATCACATCCTCACAGCAAAGCCTCCGGAGGCTAGAAGGGAGGACTTCCCTTCCTCCTGCACTTCCTAGGAGTGAGGAGAACCCACGCAGGTGCATGGGGAGGGGCCACGTCCAGACGCAAGCTGACCCGGGGCCACCCGGCAGCCAGGGGAAGGCCTGTCCAGCGAAGGAAGGGTTTGGCCCACCCATTCCCCTGGGGGTGGGGGGTGGGGGCCACAGCCTGACACCCCAGGCACTGGCTGGCACTGCCGTGCGGGGCCCCTCCCCGCCCCGTGGCACCTGCTGGGGGCTCCACGGAGGCAAAGGCAGTGCCCGAAGTTCCAACCCTCGTCACCAGAAGGAGCTGCCCGTGAGGCAGGGATGTGCTGTCCTCTAGTAACTGTCTCCGGCAGGGGACTGCCTGGGCCTGTTTTCAGATGGAGAGGATCCCCAATCTGCCACAAGCCAGGGGACAGCGCCCTGTGTCCTTCTCCCACTCTCCTGGGTGGGCAGGGTCTCCGCTTTGACATCAACTCCAGAGTCCAACAAAGCAGATGCTGGAGCCTTCTACAAATATGACTATTTTCAACTGGCCATAAAGCATATCTTTTTTTGTTTTACAATAGCAACATTTCAGGGGGAAAGAGATAGATTTGACTATATCTTTCTAAAAAATTTGAGAATACAGATCAAGAAATAAGACCTTAAATAATTTGTCATAATTATTAAGATTTAAGTAACCACAGTTTTGGGGGTGGGAGGCTCTGCTTTTCAGATTTATTCACTTTGCTCTAAAATAGCTCTTTTCAGGTTTGAATTTTCTTAGAAAAAGCAAAAAAAAAAAAGCCCTCAAATCTTTAAATTATGTTTGTCTAACAGATTGGGTTCTGTTTGTGGGTGCCAAACAGAACCATCATTTTCTATGAAAAAGTGTTTTTCAGAGAATATTCTGGGCACCACCATTCTGCAGCTCCTCATTCGCAGAGCCTTGATATCATTGTCTAAATAAAGCACTAAGTAGGGTGGCCAATTTTAAGCTTAGAAAAGATTATGGTAAGCGAGTCTTTCTTTTCAAAAGTTATGCCGTCTTGCTGGTGAGCTCGATAGCTCTACATTCTCCCAGGGAAAGACCTGAAGTTCTGCACACGGAGGAGTGCCAGAGAAAACGCAGAATTTCGCTAGGAGAGTCCCCAAAAACCCGAGGCATCCTGGGTTCACCCCCTCCCAGAGAATCATTCACACTGTGGGCTTCAGGGAGAAGTCAGACAGAGACTCAAGGTTGCAAATCCTTCCAGGGATCTGGGGTGGGTTCGCTATTTGCTTGACTCTCTCGGTTCGCTCTCCCACTGGGACCGGACAGGAGTGGAGAACACACTAACGGAGCTCCTGTAGATGGACAGCACCCCCCATGCCCCATCAACCAGCCCACAGGGCGGGAAGACTTGAGGCCAGCTTAAACAACCGGATACGCTCCAGGGGTGAAGAGTGGCTAATTTTGCGTGTCAACTTGACTGTATCGTGGGGTGCCCACGTATTTCTGGATATGGCAGAATCCCTACATTGGCTCCCTAACCTGTGGGGTGAAAGGCCAACTGGCCAAGCTGTTAGAATGCCTCTAACTAGGAAACTAGAACCCCAAAAGTAATGGCGCCTTTCTGGATGGATTTCAGGGATTAGTGCCACCATCAAGGACTTGAAAACTGGAGGGGCAGTGATTCCTTCCGCCTCTCCATTCAGCGCTAGTATTTGCTTGTGCAGAAGATGGACAGATGCATGATGGTGGCCTGTCGTCAGCTTAAGCAGGTGATGACTTTAACTGCAGCTACTGTTGGAGATGTAGTTTCATTATTTGAGGAGAATAACATATGCCCTCATCCCTGGCCTGTGCTGTTGATCTGGGAATCGCCCTTCCCTCCATCCTTGTCCATGAATCCTACAAGAAGCAGTTTGATTTTAGCTGGCAAGGTGAACAGTGCACCATCACTGTCCTCCCACTGTCCAGGAGTGGCCCTATGTCAGAGTTTGAGTCAATCATCTTGATCATCTTTCTGCTTCTACAAGACACGTGTGGGTCTATTGTCTTGATCACATTATGCTGACTGGACACAGTAAGTGAGAAGTGGCAACCCATCTAGTCTGGTTGGTAAGACTTTGGCATGTCAGGGGGGCAGGAAACAAGCCTGACAAAAATCCAGGGGCCTTCTCCCTCGGTGAAATTTCTGGGGGTTCGGTGGTGTGAGACATGTCGAGACCTTCCTTCCAAGGTGAATGATAAGTTGTTGCATTCAACTACGTTTCAGTGGTGGAATGTGTTGTGCAGATAACCGTAACCATCGTGTAGGTAATGGCCACCATCTGGGCAACGGTAATTATTTAAACCAGGTTGGACCAAAGTTAGGTTTGGAATAGGCATTGACAGAGGTGAGAGACAATGTAACATATCCTGGGATATGTTAAGATTCTCTTCAGGCTCCTCACATAGTAACTCTTTGGTAAAACGCCGTTGACGGTAAGAGCTGAAGAAAAAATAGCAGACAATGCAATCCGCTGCTTCTAAGCTCTGCGGTTGCCTTTGCTTGGACATGGTGTTTTCAGCTCATTCGGTCCTGCGTTTATCTCTTTCCGATGCGGCGTGTCTCCTCTAGCTTTCCGCTTCTGCCAGGTGCTGCCGGTGGGTCTCTCCTGCTAGGGTCGTGTCTGCACTAGAAGCCCGCAGCCACCAGCTTTCACTGAGGAAGGGGTGCCTCCCACTTCTAGACCTAATATCTGAGCAGGAACCAAATCTGTGGCTGTGCTTGCTGATCTGGGAAACGTGGTTTCACTCATTCTTATTTTAGACCTCGGCGTCGATTCTTTGTTCCCAGAAGTTTGGGTTATGAAAACAAAATAGTTTTTGTTTGATGCAGCGAAGCAGCGAAAACCAAGATGAATAAACTATAAGGTGTTTCTTGAGATATTTTACCAACCTGTGGTTATTCTGCCTTTTCTACCCCATTCTCCACACCAGAGTACTCACACATGCACCCACCTTTGCATACACACCACCTTATATACACAGTCACACACATGTAGTCACCCTTACACCACATTCTCATACACCCGCCCCTGTACACACACATCTTTACATAGACACACACACATGCAGCCACCTTTTACATGCTCTTACATATGCTCACACATGCAATCACCATTTACACACTATCACACACACCTTTACATGCTCACACACAAGCACCCACCCTATACACACACTCACTCTCATATTTGTAGAAAGTTGCTCCCAAACCACTCCAGTAACAACTCAGCTTGTCCCTCCGTTCTTTGCAGAGCTTGAAGTAAGTCATTTGGGAGGGTATTCTTTACAATAAGAATATACAATGCACCAGTAAAAATGAAGTATGTACATTTATATTTATGTCAAATAAAGAAATACATGAACATATTACGGTGACTTTCCCAGGACCTTGGGCCGGGCCCATGGACGTTAGGACCCTGGAGCTCAAGTTTCACTGACTTCACGGTAAATTTGTGCCTAATTAATTAATAGAAAAGAAATCTGCGGGCACCAAAGTAAAGCCTACAGTGGACTGTGCTGCTTGTGCTTTACCCTTGGTTAGATCTGACCATGCAAAACGATTTGAAATGGCACTACAAGTAGTTGGGTTAATTCGATCCCTCTAACCGTAATTGTGGTCTCGGGGAACCTGGCACTTCACATCCCTCCTAGGAAATGTTTATGTGAAGGTCCCTATGGGGACTGCCAGACAGAAGGACCACTGGGAGGGGCTGGGGCGCATGGGAGGCAGCTGAGAAGGGCCAGCACTCTGCCATTTTTCCTTTCCAGAGGATGCTGGAAGAAAGGATGAGAGCCACAGTCTAGTGTCCCATATTGTACCAAAGGCTCCAATGGGCGCCTACCAGCGGGACCGCCAACAGGAAATAGCGCACTCAGATTACGATGCCTCAGGAAAGGGTTATAAGCGGCATTTACTCTCTGAAGAACACAGATAAGGAGGCCCAACAAGTCATCTGTAAACTAGGAGAGAAATTTGCAAGATATATATCCAACGGAGGGCTTACATCCAGAATATGTAAAGAAGTATACCTATATTTATACAATGTTATGTGTTTATATTTTCTTTCCTTCTTATATTTATACTTAATTATGTTTCTATATTTATATTTATATAGTGTTTGTTATTTATTAATATATTTATATTATTCATTATATATTAATAGTTATGTCTGTGTTAGATATTATTTTGTTATATGTATATTAACATATAGTTGTATTTATATATTATATATTTGATTATAAATATTTGAATTTATATTTTGTATAAATATTTGTATTCATTATTATATTTTTCTATTTATATATATAACACTTATACCTTTATAAATGTTATGAAATAGTAATGAAATATAGGAATATAATACATAAATATAATAAATAATAAATATAAATATATGAATGCAATGCATGAATGGTATATACATGTAATTAGTAATTTCTTTTTAGAAAAAATTTTTCAACATTTATTTTTGAGAGACCGAGACAGAGCATGAGTGGGGAAGGGGCAGAGAGAGAAGGAGACACAGAGTCCAAAGCAGGATCCAGGTTCTGAGCTGTCAGCGCAGAGCTCAACATGGGGCTTGAACTTACGAACTGTGAGGTCATGACCTGAGCTGAAGTCGGATGCTTAACCAACTGAGCCACGCAGGCACCCCAGTAATTTCTTAGTAATAAAAAAAAAGAGCCCAAGAAAAATGGCCTAAAGGTCTGCAGATATCTCACAATGGAAGACACATGCATGGCTAAGAGGTACATGAAAGATGGCCAGCATTGCCACTCATCAGAGAAATGCACATGGACAGCGTGATGAGCTACCAGTGCCCCACTGAAAGGCTAAGTATAGAAAGACTGGCAATTCCAAGTTGGTGAAGATGTAGAGACCATGGAACCCCCACTCTTTGTTGGTGAAATGCAACATGACACAGCTCCTGTGGAAGCACTAGGGTAGAGTATGCTAAGGTTAAATACACACTTACCTACCTATGACCGAACAAGCTCACTCCCAGGCATCTCCCCAGGAGAGACGGAAACATGTCTACCCCAAGGTGTGCGTGCAGAGTCTCCTAGCAGTATTATTCCAAATAGCCATGCATTGGAAACAACCGGAATGTCACCGACTGGTGAATGGATAGGCACACGGTAACACCCGCCTGTACAACAGAACACTCAGCAACGCAGAGGAGCAATGTCATCCAGAAGCCAAGCATGAAAATCTAGATAGAAGATGACGTCTTTCATGCGAAATTCTACAAAGAGCAAAGCGATGGTGACAGGAAACAGATCGGTGTTTCTGGGGCTAGGAACCAACTACAAAGGGAAATGGGAAATATCTGGGGCCACGGACATGCTGCTGGATGTCTTGTTGACTGTAGTGGTGGTTACACAACTGTATACAATTACCAAAATGTACCCGGTTGTGCACTTAGAAAACATGGTTGAAATGAAACGACCCAGAGGTGTATCATCACGATTCAGAAGCCTGCCTCATAGTCAGGCTGTCTTTGAGTGGCTGTGGTTTCCGGTGAACACCATCTCTAGGACAAAGCAGTACTCAATAATGTCGTTCAGGTTATATTTCTGCTTTGAAGAAACGCTAACTTTTGAGCAGCTGTAAATGCACCAAATATTGAATCACAAAATGCTAAAGAAGACGATAAGCTATTACAATCGTCCTTTTGGGAAGCAGTACACCAATTCTAAAGAATTCGTCAAAATATTTTGGAGCTATTTTTTGCAACTGCCTTTAGGGCTCTGAGCACATTCTTCTAATCCTTCTCAGTGACAGGACGATTTTGTCTTGGAAATTGAATTTGGTTTTTGCAAGTACTTAAAAGTCATTTGGCATTTAGTCTCTTGAGTCAAGTAGGTAACAGATTATTTTAAGGGGCGACACTCATTTGGATAATCAGGCTCTGATAGGCTGGTTCGTCAACAGCCTCTGACTTACAAGTTTTTCTCCATCTCCATGAGCTTTCATAGACTCAAGTTGTTCTCATAATACATACAAAGGCAAGACCGCATGCCCACACCTGCTCTGGACGTCTGCCTTTGCGTGGTTCATGGCGCACGTATTTTCCGTCTGAACAAAGGAAGGGCTGTTAGAACGATGGTGAGGAACTGCATGTGAAAAGGAAAGAATGAAAACATTGTCTGGAAGTGTTTAGCCACTGATAAGAGTGGGAATTTGAGGTTGAGACTTGTTTGTGAAGACTCATCTTTGCTTTGGCTGCAGTCGCTTTAGGGCTGAGTCGCAATAGAGGGGCCGGCAGTGTGGTCGCAAGTTGTGGTGTGAAATGAATCCCATTCTAGAAACAGGAAATTTGCCACATGGAGGTAAAGAATAAGCCTTCCAGGGGGAAGGCGACCCAGGAAAAAGAGGGCTCACACCCCGTTTCTGGGGAATTCCACAAGCCTCTCCAGCCTGTGCTACCCTCCAGTCCTAAAGTAGAAGCCAGACTTTAAAAATACGTTGATTCTACTTATATTTTTGGGGTAAAAACGTAGAAGAAGGGTCACATTTATCCATCTAGTGCCCAAGTGCTGGTGCAGAGGGAAACAGAGATGACGTTCACAGGGCAACTGCAGCACACTTTGTGCTGACACAAATCGAATGCATCACATGTGATGTTGTTATAGACACGAATGCCTGACAGAGGTCTTACGGCGGAGAAGCCTGTGTCTGTGATCAGAGACTAGACTCACACGTAGGCCCAGTTAGTTCCAGAACCACAGGGATGTGATGGCCATTCTATGGGACAACTGAGCCAGTTTCTGCAAATGACCCAGAAAATAAGTAGAATGAGGCAACGGCAGCATTACAGATGGAAAGGGATGAAGGGAACCTACTGACCAAATGCAAAGTGTGGTCCTTCTTTGAATCATGATACAAACAAACCAATGGTAGAAAGGCATTTATTTCGAGACAACTAGTGAAAACTGAGCACAGAATGGGCATTAGAGATTATTAAGGGATGATTGTCGATTTTATTGGGAGTGATAATGGCATTGTGGCTAAGCATAACAAATGTTTTTGGGGCATAATAAAACATTTATGGATGAAATGATGTGTTGAGATTTGCTTTCAAGTCTTATAGTTAAAAACGGTAGAGATTGATGAGACCAGGAAGGAAAACGTTGACAACTGTCACAGATGAGTTATGAGTACACGGAAATTGACTGTATTATTTTCTCTAATATGTGCACATTTAAAGTGTTATGTAATGGGATGTATGTGAAAATGGCCAATAGATCAAACTACATCTGTCTGGTAATTGTAGACACTTATTTGCTTGGGATGCGGAGGGTGTCATTGTCGTAGCCGGGTGGAGACTCAGAGCACAATCCTTCCATGAGACAGGTCAACGCCCCCCAATTTGCCAGATGCCCTAGAGTCCTGCTTTGGTTTTTCTGGGGCACCGTGTGGGAAGGGGCATCCACGGAGGGGCTTGCATGAGACCTAGTATAGCCATTCCAAAGGACAGCCAGTGACGAGCTCACGGAGACACGGGACACAATTCCGCAGCCTGGAGGTAAGGTATGCGCCACTATGCCGGAGACGCGTCCGGGGTTCTGAGGCTGCTGGGTGTTTGAGCAAAGCTCCCCAGGTGAGCCCTCCTCTCTTCGACGTCGTACTTCCCAGGGGCAGCCTCTGCCCTGCGGCCGTGCTCCTCGGCAGCACCAGGCCCTGTGGGAGCCCACCTGGCTCTGTAGGAGCCTCACCTGCTCCGTCTCTCCCGGTCCTGTCCCTGCTCAAGAAGTAGCCTGTTTCAGTCCTTTATAATCCTAATTCAACTTTAATGGCCCATAAAAACCAGAGCTTCAATCTTCCAACAGCAAGAAGGAAAGGCTTTGCCTTCCCTAGAGGGCAGACAGGGTTGCCCACCCCGCCCCCACCACATTTTAGGAAAGGGAAAATAGAGCTGGGAGCCCCGGGTGGTGGGACATGGGGACGGGGAGAGGGGTGGGCTTTCCTTCCCAGAAGAGGTCGACAACTTCCACGGCAGCAGAGAACAGAAAGGAGAAACAAACAATGGTGCTCAATAACTTGCACGGCAAACTGAAATGAGCTTTTAGAATCAACCTTCCCTCGGGGCGCCTGGGTGACTTAGTCGGTTGAGCGTCCGACTTTCGCTTAGGTCATGATCTCGCGGTTCGTGGGTTCGAGCCCCACGTCGGGCTCTGTGCTGACTGCCAGCTCAGAGCCTGGAGCCTGTTTCAGTCTGTGACTCTTTCTCTCTCTGACCCTCCCCTGCTCATGCTGTCTCTCTCTCTCTCCTAGGAAAAAAAAAAAAAAAAGAATCAACCTTCCCTCCACTTGTGGAGAGGCAGCTGTAAAAGTGAAGATGCTACGTGTGGATGGAGAAGGCAGCCAGAGGCACGCAGGGGTGAGAGTGGTGGCCACCCCTTAGCTGGGCGCAGCCCAGATGGCCCTCAGTGAAGCTTGGCTCCCTCCCTTGAATCGTACCACAGAGGCACCCTAAACAAGTTTCTGAAAGCCATAAAGGGAAGGGATTACAGCCTCCGTGTAGGGTCAGACAGCCCTGGATTACAATCCAGCTGCATTACCCACTAGATGTGTAACAGTGGGAAGTTATTTAACCTCTTAAAACCTCGTGTTCTTCATTTTAAACATGGCAGTAACAACAAACAGCACTTTGTTCACAGTAACGGCTACATAAATGTTGAGGAGAAGGGAAGGGAGGAGGGAAGGAGGGACAGAGGAAAGGGGAAGGAAGGGTAGAAGGGGGAAAAAAAGGCAAAGCAAAGTCCATGACTGGCCCCCACACCGGGCCACCCTCGGCTAGCAGAGAGCGTCTTCTGGGGAGATGCAACACGCTGAAGACAACGGCTTTCTCCAGTCCGTTATCAGAACATTTCGCAAGTAATCTTAGAAGCGTTCAAAGGGGAAAATACTGGGCTCAATATTTCTTCCACTCTATAGAGCAACAATGGAAACTGATGTTTACAAAGCAGGGAGATGGTAAACACTAAACACTGCTCATTAATCTAGAGATATAGTGGGATACGTAACAACAGATGATTTACGGAGGCTGCTACGCGGTGCTCATTTACCTTGCCCAATAATATACGAGCAAAAGGCAGTTGATTAAAAGAGAAGGCGTCCCGTTTAAAACAGATAAAAGGGAACATTGTCTTGTTTACTCACCACATAATTATCTTGTACAAGTCTTCACTACAGGATATTATTGTGACAAATAGTTTCAGCTAAGGATTAGGCATTTGTAATAAAAAGAATACGTGTAGTCACAATGGTAGAGCCAGAGTCTATGTCCTATCAAGCTGTATGCTGGCTGTTCAGTGAGCCTGGAAACAGGAGAAAATGTCCCAAACAATTCAGGGCTCAAGACCACCCCCCTACACGCTACAATGTCCCCCAAACACTCAGGACTTAACTTCTGATGTACAAGAAAAAAAAATTGCTTGTTTGTTTTATTTTTTTCCATCCTAGATTGTTTCCCTTATTTCTTTTCATCAAGTGAAAGCCCACGGTTACCTTCAAATGCAGTTTTTCCCTAAGATTTTTGGCTAAATCAATGAATTCGAGGGAGAATTGACAGCACATAGTACAATGCCTACTGGCACAGAAGATGGTCAAACGTTGTCATATTGGTCACAAAATTAGATAACTTAATGTCCTAAGTACTTTAGCGGCAGTGAATGTTCCAGATCGATTGCACTGACAATTTCTCTCCTTCCCATGTGGATACAGCCCATAGAAATGGTATGCTTTCCTCTACATCATCTGGATCTAAATTCTATTAGGGACACGATGGACCATTAGCCTGTATAGACTGCCGTTGGAATAAACATTTTCTCCCTGTCATCTGGCTCTATCCAAAGGCAAAGCCGTGAGAATTTCGGTTGCACCAGTTGCTGGACGTGATGAAAACCACAGAAGCAACAAGAAAAATCCCAAATATTGGTTTTTGGAGAACTCTAGTCTATTATACTCAATTGAGTTAAAGTCCTGTGTCTGTGTAGCTATAACTTCACTAAGCCTCGTATTCCTAAATCTCCGGAAAAGTGGAACTGTGCCTTATGTAAGGCAATAAAGTACCTTCTTCAGAAAGACTGCATCCTTGTGAATGGGAAGCACAATATCTGTGTATAGATGTATTTATTGTGAGGCATGAATTTGGATGGTTCCTCTAAATCTAATTTTAATAGTAACCAAAGTAAAGAGCGTACTTTTAGTTTATAACACCTTGCACTACTACTCGATGGTGACTGTTTTCACCCATTAAACTCCATATAAACTGAGCCCAAATAGTCTCAGAAATACATTGATTTAAAAAATTTTTTTAACTTTTTTTTTTTTTTTTGAGACAGAGAGAGACAGAGCTTCAGCAGGGAAGGGACAGAGAGAGAGGGAAGAAACACAAAATCTGAAGCTGGCTCCAGGCTCTGAGCTGTCAGCACAGAGCCTGACATGGGGCTTGAACTCATGGACCGTGAGATCATGACCTGAGCCGAAGTCAGCCGCCCAACCGCCCACCCAGGCGCCCCTACACTGATTTTTTTTTTTTTTTAAATTGAGCACATTTTAAATTTGCTCTGGATCTTTAGGAACTGGATGGGCTCTATCAATGAACAGTTCATCGTGGATATAAATATTCTTTTAGTTTTTACAGATTGCAGAGAAGGAAAAGAATGTGCAAGGAGTATATTTCCGAACACCGGTTCAGTGAATAGTTGCTAGTGAGTCAGGGAACCATGGTTAACTTATAGGAAATAGGAACACACCATGTACCAAGCCCCTGACCCAGCGCATGCTCTTTGAGATCCACAGAGGTATACTCATGGAGGTGAAGAAGGTCCTTAAAAATAAAAACTCCCACCAAAGCGATACACGTGTCCAGAAGTCTCCCTCCCTCACCCTCACTTAGGGTTGCTTCTGTCTTTATCGGCCTCTCCTGGCATTAATGGTCAGTGGCTGCTCACGCTTCTCCCCTTATCATCAGGCTCATGCTTATCTTACTTGGGTAACTAATGTTGACTCAGTCGTCAACATCAAACCTCCATTTTGCTTCTAAAGAAACACACATCCTACCAGTGTTGACGATCCATCTACGTGGCATAGATCCCAGCCTGTATGCTGTTTTGCCTGTGTCATTCCAAGGTCAGAGACTCTTCGGCAGGGGATAATATGTTCTGTGTCTTGTGCAAGAGAAAAATCATCATGGGCTGAAATAATCAGAAGGGCTCCGAGAGAACACAGAAAGCGACCTCAGTGTTGAAGAATAGGTAGGCTGGACGGTCAGTGAGCGAGGCTGATGGCAGTCTTCGTGAAGGAAACAGCATGACAAACAGAACAGATGTGGTGTGTTCAAAGGCTAACAGACAGACCCGAGTGCTGGTGTATTAGTTAGCTCCTGCTGGGTAACAAATCACCCCTAAGCTTGGCAAGTTGAGACAATGTACATTTATTATCCCACAGTTTCCGTGGCTCAGGAATGTCGCTGTGGCCTGGCTGGCCGAGGGTGTCTGACCAGACTGCGATCAGAAGTTGGCCAGGACTGGGGTCCCATCTGCGGGTTTGACTAGGGAAGGGCCACTTCCATGAAAGATAAGAAAACAGGCCTCGAAGAAGAAGCGTGTTCCCTGTGTGCTCCAGACACCAGGGCAGGGCACGGAATGCTGCTGTGCCCGTGTGCCTTGCTGGTTTGCTGCTGGCTCACCTGGTCTGCAGGGGGCAGCATGGGGGCTCAGCAATCTGCCCGCTCCCACCAAAGTGTTTGCTTCAGCTTCTTTGACTTGGGGGCCAGCTGTATGTCTAGCTGTACATGGAAGGGCACCTGCTTCTGCAGGGACTTTCCCATCTTCCAGAGGCATGGATGCTATGAGACGAACGTGGGGTCCAGCTGCCCTCACAGGTTCTAGCTCACCGTGGAGGCCTTTGGTTCCCGTCTTTCATGTCTGTGTTCCCTTCCCAGCTACTTGCCCAGGCATTTCTGGCTCCAGCACCAGAGCAGAAACAGCAGTCTCACGTCTGTTATTTAAGCAGCTTGCCCAATGACCTTAGCTCAAGTCCAATACATCCCATTAAGCGTATATGGGCATAATTTAGTGGATCTGCTTCTCTGATCAAGCCCTGATGGCCACAGCACCCCCAGACTGGCTAAAACAAAGCGGCAGGATACAAAATGCAGGCTTTTGAAGAGGCTTGGATAGCCAATCAAAGAGTGTGGCTAAGCTAAGGGGTGGGGGGCTCTTTTCTCTTCTTACTCAAGGAGTTACAATGCTAAGGTTCTCTTTTATCCACTGGAGGCTTTGGAGCACTTTTACAGTTTCTGGGATAAGGAGGTGAGGACGTTTAGGAAATGTTGCCCTGTGTGTGAGGGTCTACATGCGGCTCGGAATCTCTGGGAGCACAGGGGGGAAAAACGAGCAGGTTCTGTTGGATGGCTCTAGATATTCCGTGCTATCTCAGCCTTTTGGATACATTTTTATTTGATTATAAAGCCTAAAACCCATCCCCCTTGGGCGCTCCTCACTTCTGGCATAGCACCCCCTATCTCCCACCCTCCACCCTAAACAAATTCAGCTTTCAGTCTGGTCTGGGAGGTGACTGTGAGTCACCTAGCCCTTGCTCCTAAATGTAGCTTAGTATTTGGATGCCATCGTGTGTACAGAATAGGAAGAAAGGGGCATCAGGTTGACGATCAATGAGCCA
The DNA here is from genome assembly GCF_003009895.1 of Hyaena hyaena. NCBI lineage: Eukaryota > Metazoa > Chordata > Mammalia > Carnivora > Hyaenidae > Hyaena > Hyaena hyaena. Next base: position 239,813 of record NW_024080806.1, read on the forward strand.
AGAGGTCTGGAAGGAACTGGCACATGGCTGTGGCATGCCCAGACGGGATGGCTTAGCAGATCCCTTCTGTGTCTTCACCTTTAGAATCACCACCATCACCATTATCATCATCTTCTTCTTTGTTTCTAGCCAAAGAGCTATTAAAAGAAATTGCTGGATGGCGATTCTGGGAAACGGATTTTTAAGGGGATTGTCTCAACACATACATACCCTTTTGTTCTTAGCCCTCCATCTTCCTTTTGCCTGGAACGACCATTGGAATTGCTGGTACTAAAGCAGCTACCCTGAGACCACAAAGGCACAGTGATGTCGACTCGGTACAGAAGATGCCTACATCCTGATGACATCTATTTTTCTTACTGGACAGAATACCCAGGCATCCCCAGCTTCTGGGGGTGCTGCACTCACTGTAAGCTGTACTTTACGGGGATAACTTAAGTCAAAAGCGCAACCTCACTCAGAGGGAGTCCATGCACTGGGGCATCAATCAAGTGCTGGAGGGAGCATCTCTGTGATGGGGGCATGGGCACAGTTTCTCAGCAGCAGCCCCCACATGGAGTGCTGCCTGGCTTGCGCAGCAGGGCGAGTCCTCTGCTGAGAGGGGGCAGAGGGATTCTATCCACTAAGCTCTACCAGGCCCCCGCCCTGTGAGGTTCGCTGAGCTATCTCTATGCTCCTCCTGAACAGAAACAACATGAGCAACAGTCCATTTGGTTCCTGAGAGAAGCAATGGGTCCCCCGGGGCTGACCACTGCGCTCTCCAGCCAGCCTCCCGTCCCCAGGCTCAGCGACAGTCACTGTCCAAGTGTGCTGTCAGGAAAATGCCAGGAAAGGCAATTATGCACAGCACATTTCAACCCATATGGCCAAACCAGGTGGTGAGAGGAAGCAGTCCCAATCGCAAGGCAGGCTGGGAGCCTCCAGGTGAGTTCCTGGCTTCTGCCCCTTGCCTGGCTGGCTCTGTGCAAATACAGCGCTGCCTGATCGGTAAACCTGAACACCCCTTCCTTCTGGAAGGCAGCATTCAAATAACTTCCATTGGAATTACTGGGTACCGTCCTTGTTACCCATTACTGTTATCACGGCTGTCTGTGTGACCCCAGCTTAGAAAAGACCTAACGGACATTGAGGCAATTAGGGCTTCTTAGTTTGGAAAAAATACCGCAGACGGGGGCATCAGACAGCAGACATTGGCTTCTCAAGTTCTGGAGGCTGGAATCCAGGACCAAGTTGCCAACAGATCTGGGGTCGGGTGAGCCCCGCCTTCCTGGTTCACAGATAGTATCTTCTCTCTCGCTGTGTGCCCACCTGGGGGAGGCGCTAAGCGGGGGGTCTCTGGGCTCTCCCTTTTAGGGACACTAATCCCAGTGAGGCTCAACCCTCACCACCTCCTGCCACCACCGCACAGGGGTGAGGAGCCGGCATATGAGTGGGGTGTGGGGGCAGACACGGCCTGTAGCGATTCCCTAACCTCAAGTGATAGGAGAGACAGATGGAAACGCCCAGTCCGGTTTGCTAGAGGGTTGAAGTCCTTACAGTCCTCTGAATAGCACAGAGTAGTCTGAGTCACTGACCCCCTCACAAACCAGACCACGCCCTCAAGGAACAAGGAACCGGCCTCACACCACCTGTTAGATGCAATGTTTGAGCCCCACAATCTGCCCCTCAAATTCATATGCTGAAGTCCTGACTGCAAAGTGACTATTTGGAGTAAGCCAGTCATTATGGTTCAATGAGGTCATGTGGGCGGAGCCCATGATGGGTTTAGTGGCCTCATTAAGTGAGACACCCGAGAGCTTGCTCCTTCTCTGAGCACAAAGAAGTCACTGTGTGCGGGCACAGTGATGAGGCGCTGTCTGCAACCCCAAGGGGCCTCACCAGACACTGAATCTGCCGGCACCTTGATCCCACACGCCCGGCCTCCCGAGCTGTGGGAGATCAGTGCCTGCTGTTTGTAAGCTTCTGGTCCAAGCTGTGTTCTTTCTGGAGGCCTCACAGACGACACTGCCCGCCACAGTTTGTAATCAAGCATTTTCTTTTGTGTTTTAAAGTTTCTTAAATGTTTATTTATTTTTTGAGAGAGAGAGAAAGAGACAGAGCATGAGCAGGCGACGGACAGAGAGAGAGGGAGACACAGAATCGAGGGAGGCTCCCAGCTCTGAGCTGTCAGCACAGAGCCCGATGCGGGGCTCGAACTCATGAACTGCAAGATCATGATCTGAGCCGAAGTCGGACGCTTAGTGACTGAGACACCCAGGCACCCCTCAAGCATTTTCTTCTGTGATTTGCAGTGATGGCCTTTCTCCTCCATAAATCCAGTTTCCCAAATAGAGCTCCAATCCCCTAAGGGAATGGGAAATATATAAGCTTCCACCCATACTTCCTGCATCAATGTTTCCTTTTTATAGTTAGGGGAGCCCCAAGCAGAAACCGGGTGAATAATTTGTCTAAACTTACACAACCATGGAGCGTCAAGTCAGGATGACACTGAATGTCTCCTGTGTCCCCAGAAAGGGCTAGCTTTGCGGTCAGTGGGAGGGCTGTGAGGTTGGAGCCCTGGAACATGCCAAGTGCTGTGATGACTGTCTACTCGGTCCCAGAGCTGGGCAGACTTCATCATGGTCCCATGTTGCAAGGTTAGGCGTTGAGCTGCAAGGAAGTCTACAGGCTGTATGGGAGCCCAGTCCCATCCATTTGTGCAAGCACACTTGTCACTTGCCCCCTTTCCTGGCTCCAAATTACAATCTCCCATGTATAGATTTATTTTTAAAGTTCATTTATTTATTTGAAAAAGAGAAAGCACACAGGCATGGGGGGTGGGTGGCAGAGGGAAGAAAAAACAGAATCCAAAGCAGCCTCTGCACCATCAGTGGGGCTCGAACTCATGAACTGTGAGATCATGACTGGAGCCAAAATCAAGACTTGGACGCTAAATGGACTGAGCCCCCCAGGGGTTTAGTACACCCCCCTCCCAAACATGGCGCCTTGGCAGAATGACTACTTCAAGGTGAAGGGATTCCAGGGACGGCGGGTGCAGGAGGGACACTGACCTCCCCTCAAGCAGGTCACGGGGCTTTCCCGTGACAGGTGCCTTCCCTCCAGCTCCCTCGAGGATGGGAGCATCCTTATCTCCAAAGACAGGGCCGCTGAGGGGATCCCGATGACCAGGACTTGCTGGGTCTGCCCAGTTCACTACCCTGAGCTTGTACCACAAACGTCCACCATGAATATCCACCCTCCGTCACGCCCAGCACAGAAACACTCAGGTTTAACTGATTCTCCTTCTGAGAGCTCTGTGCCACATAAGACTTGCGTTAAGCAAATTTTATCTTTCTCTTGTTAACCTGTGTTTCAGTACAGAGGTCCCAGTCAAGAGCTTAGAAGCAGAGAGGGACGATATACCTCCCCCCAACACCACCACCCGGCAGAATGAATGGCTGGAATCTCCGTGGCCGTGCGCCTTCTCTCAATCTGCCCTCTTGTCGATTAGACAGCGTGAGCAATTTTTCCCTTCCGAGGCTAACGTGAGGAGGAGACGAAAGACGTCGTGTGGGCTTGCCAGAGTGGGCAATCTCAGACATGTGGCTCCTGGGGCATCTTCCTCAGGAGCTTTCACCAGCTGGCCCGTAACTACAGGCAGCGGCAGCGAACCCATTTCACAGGAGCCCGGATCAGTAGGTCTTGCTGGAAGGAAACCTCTTCTTCCCTCTTGCCGGGGCCTGTGGGCGAGCTGACAATGGATGGAAACGGCACAGTGGATGTGCGCATGTGCACGCAGCCAGGGCTCAGTCACCACAGAAAGGCTACTAGACTGTCTTAAAGAAAGGGAGGTTGAGGGCCTCCACGGGAAAGCACGGGCGCTTACACCGGGCCTCTCCATGCTGACGGGCCACTGAACTCTGACTTCCGCGCTCTGAGAGTCAGCCTTCTTCCAAACAGGAAACCCTCGGAGGGGGTGACTGGCAGCTATATTTTGGGGAGCATCTGCTTAAGTTTAGACGATGTTTCTTTCTGTGGCTGCTGATTGTCCAGATGTTTTCAGTGTAAAGTAATTTTAATCCCTTCATTCTCAAACGTGAGCACGCATTACAGTCATCTGGACGCCTTGTTACAACACAGATGGCCGGCTCCACCCCAGAGCTTCTGATTCTGTGCGTCTGGGGTTGGGGCTCCAGGAGGGCATTTCCGCACTTGGAGAATCACCCGCTGGCCATAACTTTGCCGGCCACACCACAGAGATAGGGCCTCAGGAACTAGTGACTGATCTCTGCCACGTCATGACACATCGAGTGCTGTGATGTGGTGGAAAGAGCTGCTGGGAAGCCAGGCGTGCTGGGTGCCCGGCTCCTGGTGCCTAGCGTGAATGGACCACAGACCCTTCTGGAGCTCACAGGCTGTACGCGCGTGTATGTGTGTGTGGTGGGGGACGGACACACTCTCAACCGCAAGTTCTGGTGACTGATTTCTGTGCAGTCAGTGCGGGTCCAAACTGCCCCATCCACCTTCCCCTCTGCCCTCGACTCCACAGTACTGAGGTCCATGCCGATATACAAATCCCTCACTGGTTAATTCAGTTGCATCCCTGGTCACAGAGAATACTCACTGTGATAAACAGAAGAGCAATATTCAGAAAGAGAAATGAGTGTACGACACACAGGTGGGGGCAATTCCCCCTCCAGAGCCTAGAAGACCCATCTGCTTGAAGTTGATCTGAGAGTCACAAAGGCACCTGATGAAAATCCTTGTTGCGCAGACCTCTCCCCAGACACGTGTCGGGTACATGTTCAACAGGCACCTCTGTTTCCAGCACGGAATCATCAAGACTTATAGAAGAAAAAGCAAATTCAGAAATGCCGCAACCGGGGGAAATATCCGAGGAAGGTAGAGAAGGAGTGTAAGAGAGGACCCTGCTGTCATGGTGAACTTGGGGGGAGCAGAGTCCCTGCAACAGGCAGCCTGTGGGGCCCCACTGCCCAGGACGACGCTGTAGGGGAGAGAGAGCTGCCCGGGGTGCCGTCTCGCCAGGCAGCAGGCGGGTAGGGGACGAGCAAGGGCAGACAGGCTCTGTAGTTGGGTTCAGTGGAGTGAGGACACAGCTTTGCAAAGAAATCCACTCTTTTCATTTAGAACAGTCCACGCTAGTGTGAAGAGCGCATGCAAACACATCCACAACGTTGCCTCTAAAGCACGTCTGTCCGGCCTGCGAAGCTGCGTTACCAGGAGCGATTTCTGGTTCCAGGAAAAGCTCTTTCCTGTGCCCGCCATTCAGTGTGCTCCCCTCCCCACCACCCTGCTCACTTTCGGGACCCAGGCCATCCTAATAAGGGGGTGGGTAGGCATGAAGGCAGGAAGCAGGAGCTAAGGGCTGCTTTGATTTGTGTTTCTCTCTCTTCTGATTTTTGGTTTGCTGTGCTCAGTGTTTGGTGATGATACAGCGATGGGGGGAGAAGGCATTTTTAGGCACAGTACCCAATTACACCCCCGGCACAACTCATTTCCCGTCAGCAGCAGGTACTGACCCAGTGTCCCACGGCCCTGGGGACACTGGATTTATTTCATGCCTGCCATTTGTCCCCAGTATGGCTCATGCCTTCTCACAAGAAGCGGCAATGGGCTTAGGTTCATTTTCGTTAACAGACAACCCAGCGGATGGTACTGTGACATCTCCTTTTGAGCTCCAACCAAAAAGCCACATTCACAACAAAACCGTTGTAGGAAAATGAGATTTGGGATGCACCCGCTAAGCGTCCATTTTTGTGCTTCAGAAACATTATCTAAGTGAAAACCATTCTTGGAAGAGACCCCATGATATCTCCTGGGGGAGAGGTTGGGTCAGCAAATGTTTCTGGTCTTCCTGTTCAGACAGAGCTTACAGTTCTGAGGGGGATGGGGTGGATCGCCCATGGGGCCTCTGTCCCTAGTTCTGTGACCTTATGCCCACCCAGTTGTATCTTCTTCCTCAGCCTTTGTCACCTTCCGAATCCTAACCTTTTCCTTCTTGTCTCTCAAGCCCTGCCTCGGCCCCCTCCGGGGTGACGGAGTTCAGGGAAGATTGAGTACAACACCGTGTCTGGCACTAATATTCTATTCTCCATATAAAGGCTGTAAAATGTGAATACACAAACCCTGAACTGTTCTCATAAGTGAAACGAAATTCTGCGAAGACAGCAGTATGCCGGACGGCGTCCCTCTGGAGGGAGACCCCAAGGCTCCGGATTCTCTCCCTGCTGCCCACCCTTGTGTCGCCGGAGGGGACAGGGTGGGGTAGGGGCTCCTTCACTAACAGTGGAAAGAAACCAGGAAAGGAAATTCTGTACATCATTAGTGCATGCTACTTTCCAAAGGGATTTACTTGGCTATAATTCTTTATGTCACGTAATAATGGGGGTGATTCTAATTGGGGTTTGAAAAGAAACATCTGTGGGGGGAGTGCGGTGCTCGAATGAGCTTCAGCACAGAAAAGGAGGCAACAGCATGTCCCCAGGGGCAGGACTAAGCTGTTCTTCCCGATCTGTTTGGAGCGGTGCCCTTGGGGAGGTCATGTAACTTATCAATGCATGGAAAAAACTCACCTCTCCGTTATGATAAAGCTAAATAATTTAGCATCTATAAAGTCCTAGGAGATGAAAGGCACCATAGAAATGCAAATTATTATTTTATTAGGAGAAGCCTCAATAGAAGCGAAAGGAAAATGCTCTCTTTGATGGATCTCCAGTTCAATTGACCGAGAGCATTGTGCTTCTATCTGAGAGATCTACGATATTTAACTGCCGCAGATAATTGCCTCCCTCCTACTTTGTTTCATCTCTTCTACTTAAGAGTTATCTCAGTGGTTTCTCTTCAGGGGTTACCCCCCACATTTCATCCCCACATTCCTCAGCAAATTGAACACAATAAGTTGTCGTGAATCCCCATAGAGAAACAGTGCATCTTCTTTAGGGTAATTATGTTTTATGTGGAGGCTTTTTCATAAGAAATAGGTATCAAAGTTTTAATTTAAGTTCAAAAGACAGTAAATTGCTGGTGGCGATCACTTTAGCTAAAGCCCAGTTTGTCAACAGAGAGCCTGGCTTTTTTTTTTTTTTAATGTTTATTTATTTGGAGGGAGGGAGAGACAGAGTGAAAGCAGGGGAGGGGCAGAGAGAGACCCTCAGAGACCCTCTGAGCTGTCAGCACAGAGCCTGATTTGGGGCTCGAACCCACAGACTGTGACATCATGACCTGAGCTGAAGTTGGACACTTAACCGACTGAGCTCCCCAGGTGCCCCCGGAGAACCTGGCTTTTAACCTGGGGAAACTTTTCAGCAGGCCCCCCTCCCTGGTGAAATGGTCGTTCCTGTTCAACCGCAGAAAATAAAATCAGAACCCAGAACGCAGCCAAGACATAGGCAGCTACCTGCCATTTACCCAGTTGGTTGGTTCTCAAGTCCCGTCTTTCTCTCCGGGCTCTCTGTGCGGGCCCGGGGCGTGCGCACCAGGAACCTGGCCCCGGAAGCACTTCCGTACAGGTGAGGCAATGGACCCATGCTCACCACCACCTCCGATCTGGCTCAAGGTCCACAGGCCGTGGTCAGTCAGTTCCCCAAACAGCGAGACAACCCATGTGCTTTTCCGCCTTAGGGGTGCGGGCTATGGGCAGCGATTGCACAAGTTTTGTGGCTGGTAATTCTCACATCAAACGTGAATGATCTTGTTTTCTGTAACCAGATTCTGGAAGGTGGCCCAGCAAAGCATCGTCACGACATTTCCCGTCACATTTTCCGTCCTGCTTGGTTTTGGTGTCGGGGACAGGGGGGTGGGGAGGGTGGATCAACAAGCCATTTAATTTTATAAAATTGGATTTTCTGGATTATTGTTCTTTTTTGGACAAGAGGAAAAGTGCTTCTATTTCAGACCATTTGGGGAAACGTATGGCTCCATATGTATCATAGTCCTGGGGAAGAGAGACGCAGATCTCTTTGACGAGCAAACCGAATAATATGAGGGGGCTGAGCCTCTCAGGGCTCCCACAAAATGCACACCCCAGACCGAGCAGCTTCCCAACAACAGAAATAGATTTCTCACGGCTCTGGAGGTGGGGAGCCCTGACCGTGCACGCCCGGCTCTGGTGAGAGGTGCAGGCTACCATTTCTCCCCATGTCCTCATACCGACTCACATGCTGACAATCCCCCTGGGGTCTCTTAGAAGGACGCCGATCCCATCGTGAAGGGTCTGCCTGCATGACCTCATCACCTCCTGAAGTTCCCACATCCTGACAGCATCACGCTGGAAGTTTGGTTTCAACATATGAATTTGGGGTGGGGGCCCATTGCACAAACACTATGACCTGGCATAAACACGTGGCTGTTTTAATAATCGACTTATTTCCAGGCTTGGGGTCAGGGCGGGCTTTGCGAGGATGCACACCTGGCTTAGACTCGGGGGTCTGTCCCTCATGTGGGTTGGGGCTGGGCAGGTGACTTGGTGCCTGAGTCCTGACATCCTCTCCGAAGGACATACTTAGTCCCATGTGTGAGATGAACCGTGTGGTTTCTGGCACTGGGTGGGGATTTAATAAACGCGACTTCTCTCTCTTATTTCTAGCAGCATTTAGAGCGGGAGAGACACAGAGACCTTGTCGAATAGCCCGTGAATTATTTTAATGAGGGAGATTTTGAAATTGAAGGCCTCGCATTTATCAGCCTCTATTAGTCCGCAGCAACCAAGTGCATTGACTCTGAGCGGTTCTGAAGGGGGAGGTTTACAATCACCTAGAGGAATAGTTATTAAAGTAATTGCCCTGATACGAGCTTTCCGTAGGAAAACTAAGTTATTGTATTCATGTCATTTATAATATGTGTGATAAAAGACAGAGAGCCAAGGAATTAGAGTTCTGGCCTTTGTTTATTTCCTATAATACTAAATTTATACCTCAAGTACACAAATAGACCTAAAACACCTACTATCTGTATAGTTTTAATGTTTTCAAAGTGCTTTGACATGCATGTTGTTTTATTTGACCCTAACAGCACCATTCTGAATTAAAGGGGAAGTTTTTGGGGGGTGTCTGACTGGCTCAGTTGGTTAAGCATCTGACTATTGGTTTCTGCTCAGGTCCTGATTTCAGAGTTCGTGGGACGGAGCCCTGCTGACAGTGTGGACCCTGCATGGGATTCTCTCTCTCTCCCTCTCCCTCTCGTGCTCTTTCTCTCTCTCTCTCTCAAGGTAAATAAATAAACTTAAAAAAATAAAAAATAAAGGGGAAATTTTATTTTCCCCCACATTTAGGATGAAGAAGCTTAAAGTCAGGAAGCTTGAGTGATTTCAAGAACGGATCAGCAAATCAGAGGCGGAGCAGAGCTGAGCCCAGACACACACTGCTTTACTCTGGCAGAGGGCCCTTTCCCCTCTGGGTGGGATCCCTGCTTCAGAAAACCAGCATGAAGCAGAAGATGCATCTTACTCATGGCAAATTGCTAACTTCCATTGTGACCACTATTCTAAGCAGAACTGAGGACAGAATTGCCATTTCCGGGTTTAAAGCAAGGAGCTCTTGTGTGTCTAGGTGCACATACATGTACAGATGCATCTCGTCTCCTGCTTCTGGCTAAAGTTGTTTTGAGATACACCATAATCAAGATGAAGACAATAAGACCCTTAGGAGAGATGGAAACGGCATGTAACTTTGATTCTTGTCTAAAACAGACTGAATTATTAGAAAAGGGACTGGGTCAGCTGGTCTGTAATTCAAGGACAATGAAACATTTCTGCTCTAAGTTATAGACATTCTTCTGCCCATAAGAGCTTACAGCTGGGGGCCCAAAACAATGGGCTTTGACCCCACATGTAGACGAATAGACTGTTTTATGATATTAGATTACGGCCGAATTTCTATTTCATTTGTGGCTAGTCTCTTACCATACGTGACTATTTGCTGGGCACTAAGTTGAATGTTTTACATACATCATGTCATTGATTTCATCTCCACTGGCACCCTGAAACATAGAAATGACCACTGTTTTATCGATAAAGATACCAAGGCTTAGAGGGATCAATAATTTGCCCAAGGTCAGAGCAGGTAATTCAGAGCTAGAATTCTAATTCAGATATTTCTGTCTTCAAAGCTCTTCCCTCCTCATCACCGGCCAGAAATTTGGACATTAGGAGACTACACATTCCAGTGGAGGAAAGGCTTTCCCTGCTCTCCCGGACTCCCCACCTCATCTATGAAATAAATACACTGACATCAGGCAGATTAACGGACAAAGGTATGTGTGCATGAGGCAGCGGGACACAAAGTGATTGCCCAAAAAATGCAGTGAGATTTGAGAGCTTATAGGCATCCTAACAGGGGACAGAAGGGAGTGCAGGCATCTCAGAGGGGACTGACGGGGTTAGGGGAGAGGGCTGGTCCTTAGGAGACTGGACGGGAGGGGGCAGTTTGTGACAACATCTGTCTGCGTGTGGGGCCGACTCCTCGACTCCCCTCCTGTGAGGAGAGTTCACCTTCCTGGTTGGGGAAGCTCCCGGGGAGGGGACTTATGACACTGAGGTCTACTGAAGGATCTGTCTTCAGAGCCACAGCGAGGTTCCCTGCACCTGCTGTCTCTCACATGCTCTCCAAGGAGCAGGGCAGACGGCCTCAGACGGGGCAGCACGGCCGCCTTCCCCGCAGCCCTGGCCAGCAGGGCCATCGCTCGGGTGGCCCTTGGTGCGTTCTCGGTGCTCTGTGGCTCCGTCATTCTCATGGCGTCTGGTGGCCTCTCAGGCTGTCTGAACCCATATTTTCCCGATGTTTCTTTTCCTGTGCTCATCTGCCGCCTATATCTCTTCTTTGGTGGGGTTTCTCTTAAGGTTTTTGGCCCATTTTTAATCTTCCTGTTGTTGATGGGGGTTACTCTTTTCAATAGAAGAAAGATTATCGTTTTTAGGAAGAGATCGCCCCATTGGTGGCAGGGATACGAAGATAACACACTGCTTTACGACGGATTGTGGCCACTTTTCATATTTCACATGGAGAAACAATCCATTACTGCTTTATTAAATGCTGAAATGTACTTTATCGCCTCAACTTGGCCTTTGACTTCCCAAAGTCAACTTTGGGTAGGGTAAATCCACACCTGCATCCACACTAGCACCTCAGAGACTCCTGCATGAGTGCCTTTAGGTAGGGCACGATTCCATGGGACTGGCTGTAAGGGGAAGGCTGGACTCAACCTAGAGCGGGAGGGCAGGGGGAGGAACGGGCCACAGAGCAGCGCTTTGGATGGACGATGGCCGAACCCGCCTGGCACGATGCCCGGGCTCACAGCGTTGTGACTCTAAGCAGGTTGCTCACACTTTCTGGGCCCCACATCTGCTTTTTTGTGTGTTTATTCTGTGCCCTGAGAAGCACAGTGCTGTCCTCATAGGTGACCCTCAGTGCAGTTGGAGATGGAGTTTGAACATGTAAACTGTAGTGGCTGAGCCAGGCCTGAGTTGGCAGGACCACCTTCTTACACCAGTGGGAGAGGAGTAGTGAGAGGTCAGAGGTCACCACTTACTGTCTTCTGCAGGTGGCCCCAAGTGTGCCCCAGGTGTGCCCTCACTGTGCCAATGTGCTCCTAGGTGTGCCCAGATAGGCCCCCAGGTGTGCCCAGTGTGCCCTCAGGTGTGCCCCCAGGTGTGCCCAGATAGGCCCCCAGGTGTGCCCAGTGTGCCCTCAGGTGTGCTCAAGTGTGCTCCCAGGTGTGCCCAGTGTGCCCTCAGGTGTGCCCAGATGTGCTCCCAGGTGTGCCCAGGTATGCTCCCAGGCGTGCCCATGGTGTGCCCAGGTATGAAAGGTGGAGTACCCCCTTCTCCTCCATCTGCAGTCCACTAGTCCCTAAGGGCTCTCGCCTGAATGTTTGTGTTGCCTCAAAATTCCTGTGTTGAAACCTAACCCCCAAGGTGGGGTCTGCGGGAGGTCACTGGGCCACGGGGGTGGGGCCCCTGGACGATATTAGTGTCCTTAGGAGAGAGACCCCGAGAGCTTCCTCCCCACCTGCCAGGTGAGGACACAGAGAGAAGAGGCCATCTGTGACCTGGGAAACGAGGTCTCACCAGACACGGAATCTGCAGGTGCCTCGATGGTGGACCTCCAGCCTCCAGAACTGGGAAATCACAGCGTGCTGGGTGAGCCCCCAGGGTGAGGTGTTCTGCTGCTGCAGACCAGGCTCCAAGCCTCCTCCTGTCAGGGGGGCTGAGGAGGGGACCCCTTCCCCCCCCCAGACACGGGGAGAGCCGTGCTACGCAGGGAGGCAGGTCTGCTCCCAGAGTTCGGGATGTGACTCCTCAGGACAGTGCTGTGTTAAGTGACCTCCCAGGTAGCATTGGAGCAGATGGTCCTCATGGGCACCTGTGCTTGGTGGGACACGGGGGCAGGCAGGCGCCCCAGGACCCAGTACCCCACCTGTCTGTGTCCCCAAGCTGGCCGCCCCGATGATCTCGGGCCCACGGGGAGGTAAGGCTCACGTCCAGACCCGCCGTTTGTGACCTGGGCTCCACACGGCCTCTGTGCTCTTTCTCCGGGGGTGGATGAAAGGCCAGAGATGCAGGTCCCGGTGGGGGCTGGCGCTGAGTAGAGCCATCAACTTGTGTCCATGTCACCTTTCCCGGCATGAGGCACTCCATGAAATACGGCAAAACTGCTGAGCCCCAAATGGGGCAAAAAAGTGGACAGCAATCGCGGAAACAAAGGTCTTCCTGGATTTTAGTATCACATTAGCTGGTGCTGTCACCAAAATACGAGGAAATGGGGCCACACTTTCATTACTGCTCCTAATGCCTCCTGCTCGAATGGGAAAGCACGGTGGCATCTTGGTCATCGCCTCACCTCTGCGCAGATGTGGGAGGATGAAGTCACACCACGCCTGGTTCTGCTGTCTGCGAGATGTGCTGGGGCGTTCCTCGACCAGCCTAAGCCCTCCCTCCCTCCATGGGCACACGAACCACGTGTATGCACACACACGTGCACACAGACACACGCCCAGGCACCGTGCAGTGCCTGCCACAGTGGGATGCGTGGGAGCCTATGCTGTTTCCTGCAGGGACACGGGGGTCCATCCACTTCCCACGTGGCCTTCATCGATCCCCGTTGTCTGGTTGCTGAGCTGCAAACACACAGGTGGCTCCCATGGGCTGTGGGTCCCGGGCTACTGGCCCCCGACTTCTGTCCGGGCTCAGACCATGCAGGCAGGGCTGAAGCGCCCCTCGGGGTCCCCGGCACCAGGTTCCCAGGGGTGCTGCTGCCCCCACCCCACAGGTCACTCCTTCCTGCTGCTGCCAGCCTCTGGGACACATCCTGGTCTGTCTTTGGGACACCGTCAGCTCTTGACCCTCTGCTCTGGTCACGACGCCAGGATGCCATGGCCCCCCTGCGCGTGCCCCTTCGGGAGGTACCCCAGGGAGGTCCACCGGGAGGGTGGAGGAGCTGGGAGAGGAGGGCCGGCGGGGAGCATACGTGACGGAGCTCACCGTGTTCAGTTGGGCCAGGGAGAGCCGGAGGGGACGTGACTGTTGTTGGGCCGGCGGGGATGTTAGAGAGGGGCCCTCACCAAGTCCCTGTTGCTGTGACTGCTCTGGCGTATGGCCGGGGGTCACATGAGGTCTCCAGCCGTCTGAAGTCTCTCCAAAGTGCGTCAGGGCCACCCGGGAGCAGCAGGTGGCCATGGTGTGGGGAAGTTCTGCAGTGATTGACAGAACTCAGAAGGATGGTTACAGAACAAAACGTGCCCTTATCATTTGGCCCAGAAATTGCACTGCCTGCCGTTGACTCAAAGGAGCTGTGAATTTATGTCCTGCACACCGATATTTACAGCATGTTTATTCATAATCGCCCAAACTTGGGAAGCAACCAGGATGTCCGGCAGAAAGTGAACGGGTAAATAAGCTGCGGTCCATCCAGACAAGGCGGTATTATTCTGCACTAAAAGGAAATGAGCCGTAGAACCATGAAAAGACACGGAGGAACCTGCAATGCATACGACGAAGTGAAAGAAGCCAACTCGGAAAGGACCCACGCTGCACAAATGCAAATAGAAGGCGTTCGGGAAAAGACAAAACTGTGGAGACAGGAAAAGACTGGTGGTTTGTCAGGCCCTGGGGCTAGCAGGTGGGGAGCTCAGGGGGTTAGGACAGTGAGACAGCCCGGTGTGAAGCTGTGGGATAAGGCTATCATACCCCTGTCATTATGCGTTTGTCCAGACCCACAGAGTACAACACCAAGGGTGAGCCTAACGGCAACCATGAACTCTGCGTAATCATGATGGAGGGTCATCAGTTTTAACTCCTGTGTCACCTGGTGGGAGACCTGCAGGGTTGGGGGGGGGCGGTTGTGGGAAATTGCCGACCTTCGATTTTGCTGTGAACCTAAATTTGCTCAAAAAAAAAAAAAAAAATAAAGCCTTGGGGCGCGTGGGTGGCTCATTTTAAGCGTCTGACTTCGGCTCAGGTCATGATCTCAGGGTTTGTGAGTTCGAGGCCCGCATTGGGCTCTGTGCCGACAGCTCAGAGCCTGGAGCCTGCTTCAGATTCTGTGTCTCCCTCTCTCTCTCTCCACTCCTCCCCTGCTCATGCTCTGTCTCTCTCTGTCTCTCAAAAATAAATCAATGTTAAAAATATAAAAATAAAAATAAAATAAGAAAACAAAAAGTCTTACAAACAAGGAAAGGGTTGACAGCTGCTACGACATGGATGGACCTTGACAATGCTATTCTGAGTGCCGGCCGCCTATCGCAGGATCCCGTTCCTACGGACTGTCCACGGCAGACACACGCGCAGAGCAGGCGGCGGGCGAGTGGGGGCCGGGGGCTGGGAGTGGCCGACGCAGGGATTGGCAGGGGAGGGTTCAGCGGTCCAGGGCTGCGCAGCTGTGCATACACTAAGCCTCACTGAACTGTACACTTTAAGTAGGTGAATTATGTGGCAGGTGAATTGCATCTTCACAAAGCTGTAATTTAAAAGTAAAACGCATGTTAACACAGCTACTCCTTGTGTGACCTGGGAGGGTGCCTCAGAGTCTCTGGGCCTGGATCAGAAGAGTCAGGTGGGAGCGAAGAGCGTGTTCACGCACCTGGCGTTTGCCTGGTGTGTCCTAACACCTCGTCCAGCTTCGCACCCCACACTTCGGTGTTTTAAGTATCCTTCCCTGGTCAGACCCTAAGCCCCAGAAGGGAAGGGACTTCATCTGTTAGCACCTCACTATACTTCCACCACCTTGCCTGGGGCCGGGCACACACCAAGCGCTGCATAAATGCTTCCTGAGTGACACCTGTGCGTTCTGCAGTGGGTGGTGGGGCTTGCACACTCGGCACATTTCCTGACCCTGGAGGGCTTCATCCAGGAAGCAGGGGTGCCTGGGGGGGCATCTGTCCTGGGGGTTTTCCGCTCTGCTCGGGGCAGGGGCTGCGGGCAGCTTCCTCTTTAGTCTCCCACTTAATTTCACGTGACAAACCTTTTCGCAGGAATGACAATTCTCATCCCACACACAGTACAGGGTCAGGGTGCCAGTG
Source organism: Hyaena hyaena (assembly GCF_003009895.1). Classification (NCBI taxonomy): domain Eukaryota; kingdom Metazoa; phylum Chordata; class Mammalia; order Carnivora; family Hyaenidae; genus Hyaena; species Hyaena hyaena. The sequence goes on from NW_024080806.1 coordinate 255,323, forward strand.
TCCCGGGTCACCAAGGAGACCTAGCAGACCGCTTTCTGAGGGCTCCTGCAGGCACCCGGCGGAGGAGGACCCAAGAGCCCTTCCAAGCACCCAAAGGTGTTCATGTGAGTTCTGAGCAGCTCTCTCCCCCAACGTCTGTGCTCTGACAGCAGATGCTGTGAGTGCCTGTTGGGTCGCCTACCGCCAGCGGGACAGCCTGTGGTCTCCCCCACCCACCTCGGGGACCCCCCTCCACTGTGGAACCTGTTCAGTGGAGCCCCAACGGCCTCCGAACATAGCGCACCAGCATCTTGGGAAGGGCCGTCTCTCTCTCGGGGACGGTCAAGGGTACAACTGTAGAGAGCACGCAGCCGCCTCCTGGCCGGCACAAACCGCTCCATGGCTCACCTTTCACGGCCCTTAGCACCTTCTCCCCAGCTCCCCCCAGAGCGGCCTGGCCTCACTCCCTAACAACAACTTGCCCCCAGATCCTGGTGTCCATCGGTTCTGGGGAGACCCAACCCAAGACGGTAGACGGGCTGTCCTGCTGGCCAGGGGCGGGGCTTTCCAGGAACCCGGACTTTCAGTACCAGATCTGGAAAATCCAGGCCAACCAGGGACCAGTCAGCCGACTCCCAAGGCCAGACATCAGACACGCACCCCTGGCAGGAGGGAGCAGGGACCCTGGCCCCTGAAAATCAGGCTCAAGATGGCAGAGTACCCATGGTGAAACCAGAAAGGTGCCCCAACTCAGTCACAGCAAGCACGATGCTACGTCAGGGCCCTGCTGGCCCAGGTGGGACTATGACCCCAGGAGGGCGTCTGGGTGAATGTCCTCACACCCTCTGGCCATCCAGAAGCCGTCTTTGCTAAGGGGACAACTTCCCACTGCCGAGAAGCTAGTCGCAGATCTCAGTGAGGCAGGGGTCCTGGGAGGCGACACGTGTCCTTGCCCCACCTCCCCTGATGAGTGTGGACCGTGAACCATAGCCAGAGCTGGGCATTTCTCAGAAGGGCCGGAGAGCCTGATGGGCCTACCAGAATGAGGACAGTGGGCCGGGGGTGGGTCTCAACGGGGTCGGTCAGCGGAGGGCAGGAGACGGGAGACGGAAGGTGGTACGGGCTGTTGGGACTCGTCTGAAAAGGATGTCCGGCATGGCCCGATGTCTGCCTGGATGGGCCTTCGATGCCGGCAGAAGATGGCAGCCTGTGGCAGGCAAGATGCAGGGGCCTGGTGGCACTGAGCACAGGTGAGCAGACTCAGAGAAGCGGGCGTGGGGGGCGAACCTGCACACAGGGTCCAAGAAGCCGCCAACGGACCGCATGGCACAGGGGACCCAGAGGACACGTGTCACCAGAGCAGTAAGAGTGCAGCGTGCAGGGGCACCCACATCACGGAGGGTCTCAGACCCATGGAACCGGGGCCCGTGGTACCAGTGGGGAGGGTGGGATCGCAGGAGAGCCATGACCTGTGGCATCACCTGTCAGAAACAAGCTGGACAGCGACCCCAGCGCTCAACAAGCTGTGAGTGACAGCCAGACGGCCTTGGCCATGGGTGTGCAGTGGTGGCCAGCACACGGTGAAGCTACCTTGGGAGCAGCCTGAGCAGACACTGCCTGGCCTTTGTCACCAAAAGCCATCGAGAGCAAGTGAGCCCAAGGCCGATATCAGCTGCCAAATGGAATGTGACTGTACAGTCTCGACTCAGAGCCGAGTGAGTGCTCAGCCCCAGAGCTGGTGGGTTGCCTGGGGGTAGGAGGGGTTCTGTGACACGGCCGTCCCCAGGACAGATAACCAGCCTCGCTGATCCTTTCCCAAAAGGAAGTGCAGATGCACAGCCACAGCCTGTCAGGGAAGGACAGCCCTAGGGTATCCAAGGAGTAACTGAGATGCAAAAAAACTAACATCATGACATCCACGTCGGATGACGGAATTGGGTCCCCGGTTCCGATCACAGCTGGTGCGACAGGTCCATGGGCCGCCCGTGGTCATCTCCCCGGTTCTGAAGCAGACACTCAGTGGGGGCCTGTGTGGTTACCCTGGTGGCCGTGTGCCGGTTACCAGGGAGAAAGTAGGCAAAGTCCCCCTCCGGCCACGATAGAAACCAGAAGCGACATGGCACCCGGTGCAGCGGGACAGTGACCCCTCCCCAACCCCACTTCCAGAACACCTAATGCGTGCAGGGCCACCGGGCCAACTGTTCCCTCAGCCAGTCCACCACCCTGCAGACCGTGGGGGGCTGCTGGGAGCCCCCACCGAGAGCTCCAAGCACACTGGCTTCATGTGGCACCTTTATAGGACACAACCCACGTCTGGCATTTGTGTGCAAGGCAGGAGCAGACCCTGTGTTTCGGCTCTGCTCATGGGAGCCAGAAAGCCAGCACTGACGGAGCCTTTTCCGGGCCCTCGGCCAGAACTGTGTGCGTGAGGGGTACAGACGTAGAATGAGGTCACTGGGGGCCCCCAGTCCAGGAGAAGGTCAGGACCCAGACACACAGAGACAGCCACGTGAGGGCATGGCGGAGAGACGGCGTCTGCATGCTCGGGGGAGGGAGGACCCAGCCTTGCCCTCGCCTGGATCCTGGCCTCTCCGCTTCTAAGACAGGACACAGTAGCTGGGTGCTGTTCCAGGTGCTTGCTCTGCGGTCTTTGTTACGCAGCCAGAGCAGACTAGCACACCTGGGTCAGGTGCAAAGACTGGGTGGCAGGGGGTGACCGGGGAGTAACGCCCTGGCGTCAGGCCTGGGCTCCAAGCTCCTAAGGGAAGCAGGCATCAGGCGCAGTCTCTGTCCCTCTCTTTTCCTTCCCAGCGTGGGGGCTCAGGGATCGTAGCTGTTAGAACCTGCTGCTCACGAAACCACGTGTGGACAGCAGGCAGTGTCCCTTCACGTGGCTGATAAATGCCTGATGGTTTTTCCAGAAAGGAGACACAATGCGGAGCCAAACTGGCCCAACGGAAGGTCCACTGTGTGTGATTCCCGCTCCCTCCCACCATGAACCCTGGACACAGGAGGAGGCGGGGGCCCCTTCTACAGTCTGGGCACTTGTGTCAGACTGTGTGGCTCTCTGTCCCTGTGTTCTTCTCACAAAGAAAACCCACTGTTCAGGGTCAGTCATTAGGGTCATCAGCGAGACAAGCATTAGAACTTCACCCTGGCTGGAAAGGAAAATGATGAGCATCATGTGTGCAAATGCACCACAGCATAAAGTGAATCCGAATTTTACATGCATCTTTCCAGGACCCACTTCTGGTGGGAGGGGCAGGGGCAGGCTTCCCCATGCTTCCCAGCTCTGCACGACATCCCGCCCCCGCCAGGAAGGACGGAATCCACAGCTGGGATGCCCCATCATGGCACTGCAGGAAGAATAGGAGTCCAGGGCTCAGCCGTCAGGACCACCATTGGCTCTGCCACAGGCTGGGCCACCCGAGATGCCCTTGGATCCTCGGGCCTGAGTCTGCACTTACTTCCCAAAGGAGGAATGGGCTTAGATCAGGGGTCTCCTGTGGAGGGGGTGTCCGGCTACCATAACAAACACCGTGGCTGGGGTGGGGGCCGACACACTGGAAGTTTATTGTCTAACGTGCTAGAGGTGGGGAGCCCGAGGTCCGGGCATGGACAGGGCCAGCTTCTCCTGGGGTCTCTTCCGGGCATGCAGGCCCCGCCCCCTCATCGTGTCTACTGTCCTGACCCCCTCTCCTTCTGGGGACGCCAGCCAGATTGGATCATTAGCATCTCCATAAAGACCCCGTCTCCAGATACAGTCACATCCTGAGGCCCTGGGGGCCTGGCTTCAACCGAAGAGGTGTAGGGACACGATGCAGCCCACAGCATCTGCCCCTCTGCACCCTTCACTTCAGACAGAGCCCCTCCACGTTTGTCCGTGTTTGCGTGTGGGGTTTGGTGTCAGGTTTCCTCTGGGAGGAGGTCTGAGTCATCACCAGCATCTGGGCGGTCCCGCGATAGAATAAGCCCTCCTGTGTCAGGTCTTCCACAGACGGGCCCCTTCCCCTCTCTGCCTTGGGACTCTCAGACTCAGGACCACAGGGACTGGCCGAGAACAAGCATGGGCCGCATCTCCATCTCTCACGGTGAAGGCAGCTTCTTGGTGGCCCGGGAAGGCCCCAGGGGCCCCGTCCCCCGGGGAAACACCCAGGGCACCGGCAACAAGCCACGAAGACCTCTTGTGGCCTCACACTCCTTGGTGGCAGGAGACAAAGGCTGTCTCCCTTCTAATGTAGCCAGAGGATGGGGCTGCCTCTCCTGATGCTGGGTGTGGCTTTCCGTGGCTGTTACAAAGTAATGTCCCACGCTCAGGAAAGGCCTGCGTTTCAGTACAGCCAAATGTATCCTCCAATGTGGGCTCTGCTTCTGGAAGGTTCTCCCACGCTCTTGTGGAAGCAGGACTCAGCCATGGGATTTTGGGGAGACTCTCTAAGAACTTGTGTCCTCACCCTGTGCCCCCTGAGTCTCCTACCGGCACGTCCTGTCGGCCTGTGACAAAAATGAGTAGGCTCGAGGTACTGGGCCAGTGTCCCGTCTTCTGGATCTAATAGCTCACGTTGGTGTAGTTGGGGCTGGGTTAGCCAGTTATTGGTGCAAGGGACATGACAGACCTTTAGTAACTCCTTCCTGATTTTACTGAGTGACCATAGGAAAGGTAAGAGGTCACATTGGTCCTTCTCACTGTCATAAGCCTGGGGGAGGGGTTGCTTTCCTCAGAAAACCATCGGCCTCTAGAGCAGAAGAGGTGATCTCTTAGCGTCACAGAAGTGGGGGGGGGGGCTGATAGGAACATGACAGCGTCTGGACTGTTAAAGTGACCATGTCGGGCCATCGGACCCAGTTGGTGTTGACCCTGCCGTAGCCCCCGCCTGGCCCCTCTTCCCTCCCACGCTCCCCACCTGCTCAGTGTGTGGCAGCAGCTGAGATACGGGGGTAGGGGGAGTGGGCAGAGGAAAGGGGCGGCCCAGGAAGGCAGCTGAGACCAGCCTCCTGCCTGAGGAAGCACATGCGTTGTCACATCTCAAGCCTCCATCCCAGACTCAGGGACTTTAAATAGACTACGTGTCCCCAAGCTGAGACCCCGGACAGGGGAAAGGTTGGGTCTCCGGATGTGAGACCTCGGCACAGACTCTGACTCCGATGTCAGGCTCCAGCCAGCCAGGGGAAGCCCCCCTACCCCCGGTGCCCAGACCCAGGGGGACCCTAATGTCAGCTTCACTGACCCCTGTACATTATCAGGAACTTCTCAGACACCTGTGGAGAAATTCCCTCTTCAGCATCTCTTAACCATAGCACTTTTTTTTTTTTTTATCTGAGTCCGTTCTGTTTGGATTCAAGTAATATTTCCCCAGTAACATGACTATAGCCTCCTAAAGGCATACACAGGTCTTACAGGCACAACTTAGGGAAATTCCCCTCCATGCCTACCAGGGATTGACCAGTTGTTCAGTGAATTCTTTCGTAACGGAATTACTGTGTCTTCTAGTCTGTCTATTTAAAATACAGTTTGAAGGAGTAGCTAATCAGGTTTTCCTCAAACACCTTGAAAATAGTTGTATAGGGGGCGCCTGGGCGGCTTAGTCGGTTAAGCGTCCGACTTTGGCTCAGGTCATGATCTCAAGGTTCATGAGTTTGAGCCCTGGGTCAGGCTCTCTGTGTGTCTCTCTCTCTCTTTCCTTCCATGCTCATACTCTGCCTGTCTCTCAAAAATAAATAAATATTAAAAAAATTAAAACTGCAGTTGTATGAAGAATAACTTGTAGGGGACAGAGGCAGGAGCAGGGACATATCACAGGTCTCTGCTGTTCCGGAACGCTGCCCGCGGCAGCCTTGGGCGTCAGGAGCCCGCGTGGAAGGGGAGACAGAGCTGGTTGGAGAGAGATTTTGAAATAGAGCCAAAGGGCTTGTGATACGGAGGGTGGGAGGGGAAAGCAAGAGAAATTAAGAAATCGATAATCTTGTGTCAATGGATTGAGCCAGTGGGCAGTGACAGGGACTGGTGAATGCTGCCACGTGAGGGTCGTTTTCTCTCCAGGGCATCATCAGCTCAGGGTCTTACCCCTGCCCTGTTGTTTATGACTTAGGAATGAAAGTCAGAAGAGCAGGCATCCTACAAGAGGTTTTAAAGAATAAAATCACAAAGGGCAAGTAAGTCTCTCTCTCTCCTCTCTGTGGATTTCTGTTTTACACACCGTGGATTTTGTTTTTGAGCTTCGTATACATAGATTTTGAAAAGCTGGGCAGAGACATCGCTGGCAAAGGACTCTTCCAGAATCATTATAGTTCTGACGGTCTTAAGTAATCATCATGTGAGCAGCCTTTCTCAGGAGCCCATAAAGTGACAGAACTCCCCGTGATCATGAGGCAACAAATCCACTGCGTGACCAGACGTGGCTGATGTTTTGGGCTTGATGGCAACAAGTATCTATTACACTTAAGCTTTCCTTTGTTGCTGCACAGGAGCTTTAAAAGCTTATAATTTATGGCAGCAGTATTTTCTACTGCAAGAGCACTGAACGACCCAAGCAAAAATTATGGCAGGTCAAAATGACTAGCAGATAAATAAAAAGTTAAACGGAGTTTCACTTAAATTAAGAAAATCTTTGTAATTTGCCTTTTGTACCTCACTTTCAGTTTTTTTTCCAATGCTCAACAGTGTTCTTCAAAATGATGCTGAATTTGAAAAAAAACAAACACCTGATACTATCATTATTTTATGTAGCTTGTCTTATTTTTGGCATTTTTTGAAGGGTATATTTGAATAAGTCCTGTTTGTGGCCTAAGTCACGTCTTGTTAAAATGCAGATCTTGGTTGAGTCGCCCCGAGGGAGGGATGGGATCCTCAGTAGGCAGCCTGCAGGTGACGCCCACACTGCTGTCCCCAGGCTGTGCCTCGGGTAGCAGAGGCCACAGGGAGCCATGACCTGGGATGTGCTGAGTGGTGCCCAGTAAGGGGCGGGGCTGGTTGTGCACTGCGCGCCCCCCCCCCCCCCCCCCCCCCCCCCCCCCCCCAGCGCTAACTGGATGTGACTGCTTTGCAAGGACAGCTCCTTTCCCTCTTCACCCGGCCCAAGTAACCACTGCCTGCTACTTCCAATCAGAAAGCTTATAGGGGAGGCGACCGCAAGGGAGGGTGGGGCGGTTGTCGGAACGGTGAAGGGGCGAGGGGTGGCAGGAGGAAAGCGGACTCCCGGGACCTGTCCCCAGCAAGCCGTGCGAGTCAGCTGTGAGCCTGTCAGCCCTGGAACCTGGCACGTCCCCAAGTCCCCAAGGACCGCGGGAGGTCATCGCATGAAGGTGCCGACGGAGTGGAGCTTGGGGACAGGGGCTGTGGCCGGTGGCTACGGGCCTGGAGAGGGGACGAAAGTGCTCTCAGGGGGAACTCACGGGGGTCCCACACCGGCTTGCCCACAGTCTCACTGGGGACGGCCCCTGGGAAAGACACCCCGAACGCTGGAGTCGCTGAGCCCTGGGCCCAAAGACTCTGTCACTTGACTGCTATGCAGCTTTGCACCAATCCCTTAATATCTCTGGGCCTCAATTCCCTCACGGTCAGCAAACGTCAGTACAATCCTAAAATGTGTATGGACCCAGAGAAGGCCTTGAATAGCCAAAACAATGTCGAAAAACAAGACTGGAGGCATCGCAATCCCAGACTTCACGTTCTATTACAGTATGGTACTTGTACGAAAATAGACACGAGATCAATGGAACAGAACAGAAATCCCAGAAGCGAACTCATAATCATACGGTCAATTAATCTTTGACAAAGCAGGAAAGAGGATCCAATGGGAAAAAGACAGTCTCTTCAACAAATGGTGCTGGGAAAACTGGACAGCGACGTGCAAAAGAATTGAACCTGCACCGCTTTCTTACACCACACACAAAAACAAACTCAAAATGGACGAAAGACCTAAATGTGAGACCAGAAACCATAAAAATCCTAGAGGAGAACAAAGGCAGTGACCTCTCTGACATGGGCCATAGCAACTTCTTTCCAGATATGTCTCCCGAGGCAAGGGACACAAAAACAAAAATAAACTACTGGGACTTCACAATAAAAAGCTTTTGCACGGGGAAGGAAACAATCAACAAAACTAAAAGGCACCCAATGGAATGGGAGAAAGATATTTGCAAATGACCTTTCAGATAAAGAGTTAGTACACAAAATATATTGAGGTTCTTCAAAAAATTAAAAATAGAACTACCTTATGATCCAGGAATTCCACTGCTGGGTATTTACCCAAAGAGTATGAAACTACCAATTCAAAGGGATATATGCACTCCTGTGTTTACAGCAGCGTTATTTACAATAGTCACGATACAGAAACAGCCCTAGTGTCCATCAACCGATGAATGGAGAACGGAGATGTGGTAACATGCAATGGAATATTACTCAGTCGTACAAATGAATGCAATCTTGCCATTTGCAATAGTGTGGATGGAGGTAGAGAGTATAATGCTAAGTAAATAAGTCAGAGAAAGACAAATACCATGATTTCACTCATGTGGAATTTAAGGGAAAAAAAGAGATTAAAAAAATAGACTCTTTAAGTCTAGAGAACAAACTGATGGTTACCGGATTGGAGGCAAGTAGGAAGATGGGTGGAAAGGGTGCAGGGGTTACGAGCACACGTACCTTGAGGAGCACTGAGTACTGTATAACATTGTTGAATCACTGTATTGTATGCTCGAAGCTAATATAACACTGTATGTTAATACTGAAAGTAAAATGAAAAACTTAATAAAAATAAAATAAATCAGTAGACTTTGAGTAGAGCAGATTGTTGTCCATAATGTGGGTGGGCCTCATCCAATCAGTTAAAGGCCTTAAAAAAACACACAAACGACTGGCTTCCCCAAGGCGGAGGAGGAGGGAATTCTGCCAGAAGACGGTCTTCAGACTCAGCTGAAATATCAGTGCTTCCTGAGTCTCCACCTGCCGTGCGGATTTTGGACTTGCTGAGCCTTCACAATCCCAGGAAGCAGCTACTAAAAATAGATCTTTCCCTGTGCACACACATGCACCCTCCTGGATCTGTTCCGGGGGGAGCTCTGGCTGACACAGCCCGCGGCACAACCGGCACCGGGCCCTCTGGCCTGTCCCCAGCCCACCTCCAGGGCCTCCCCACCTCTGTCTTGCTCTGCGCCCGTCTTCCTCACTCCTTCCCCACCCCCTCCAGCCTGACGAGCAGGGTGGTATTTGGGTGCGAAAGGGCCTCTTGGACACAGTTCTGGACACTCCTCTGGCTTCATTTATCCAACGTTCCCTTGAGCCCGACCCGCCCACACCTGTCTCACCATCACCTATGTGTTCTCACCCCAGTCACTCGGTGTCTGACGCCGGGAAGGGAAAAGATGGTAAGACTGGGTGAAAACTCAGTGTGCGGCGCCCTTCAAGGGCCCAGAGCCCACTGGCTCATAGCGTCAAGTCAGGCTGCCTGCTCGGAGAGCGCAAAGGAGCGTGAGGCACGGAAGAGGGGTCCTGTGTGGTGGTTCTTTCCAGAGGGACAGGGGTGAAGCCCTACCTCCTGGGATATCCGGGAGACGGAGGGGAGGCCAGAGGGGCCGGGCGGGCTGTGGGAACAGGACAATCTCCTTGCATCACCGGCCCCCCACCCCGAGAGAGCCACCCCGCTCTGATATTCCTCCCGAGGGGCCAGGTGTGTGCATCACGCATCTCGATCCTCAAGGGCAGGGGGTGAGAGGGGACAGGGAGTGTTCTGGCCCCCCTGGCTGGGATGGCTGTCACTGCTCAGGACAGTGGCTGACAGTCGCATGGCGCAGGCTTGAGTGTCCGCAGAAGAGGTTCGACTTTGCCAGGTGCTGGGGAGCCCTGTGAGGCGCCGATCAGGGGAAGTGGACAGGGGTGTGGGGAGGGCTGGGCGGGGTGGGACGGGCAGAGAGAACGGAGGGCCATTGCTTCCTCAAGTAGGAAGAGCCACGTGGCCATGACAGCGGATGGAAATGCCGACTGATCGCAGCCAGAAGGTCAAAGAACACAGGGTAACAAATAGGAAAAACACACCTGGGGCCTCACACCCTTCCAGATTCTTGAGAGCGGCTGGAGCCTTTTGTGGACGAGGGCAGGATGCTAAACCCACGAATGAAAGCCTTTGGGGATCCTCTCGGAGGAGGGCAGGGGTGGGGAGGCTGTGGGCAGCAGGAAGGGCCTTGCTGCAGGGTGGAAGGTGCTCACTGCGGGGAAAGAGCTCAGAGTGAGGGGACCGGGGGACTTCCAAGGGCAGGGGTCCGGCCACTGGTGTGAGGCTCCGCACACGCCCCTCCATCTCTGAGCAGTTCCCGCACCGCTCAAGGCCCACACCCGGAGCCCCCCCCCCCCCCCCCCCCCCCCCCCCCCCCCCC